>NC_045611.1:44377637-44680115 GCF_009762305.2 Zalophus californianus
ATATAGCTGTCCAATTTTCCCAGCACCATTTGTTGAAGAGACTTTCTTTTTCTTTAAATAATTTTATTTATTTGAGAGAAAGAGAGAGCATGAGCAGGGTGAGGGGCAGAGGGAGAAGCAGACTCCCCACCGAGCAGGGCACCCGATGCAGGGCTCAATTCTGGAACTCTGGGATAATGACCTGAGCTGAAGGCAGGCGCCCAACCAACTGAGCTACCCAGCCGCCCCTGAAGAGACTGTCTTTTTTCCATTGGATATTTTTTCCTGCTTTGTCGAAGATTAGTTGACCAGAGTTGAGGGTCCCTATCTGGGCTCTCTATTCTGTTCCATTGATCTATGTGTCTGTTTTTGTGCCAGTACCATGCTGTCTTGGTGATCACAGCTTTGTAATATAGCTTGAAATCAGGCAGCATGATGGGAACATTCCTCAATTTCATAAAAACCATCTATGAAAAGCCCACAGCAAGTATCATTCTCAATGGGGAAAAGCTGAGAGCCTTTCTCTTAAGATCAGGAACATGACACGGATGCCCACTTTGACCACTGTTGTTCAATATGGTACTGGAAGTCCTAGCAACAGCAATCAGACAACAAAAAGAAATAAAAGGTATTCAGATTGGCAAAGAAGAAGTCAAACTCTCTCTCTTCACAGATGACATGATACTTTATGTGGAAAACCCAAAAGACTCAACCCCCAAATTACTAGAACTCATACAGCAATTCAGTAATGTGGCAGGATACAAAATCAATGCACAGAAATCAGTTGCTTTCCTATACACTAATAACATAACTGTAGAAAGAGAAATTAGGGAATTGATTCCATTTAAAATAGCACCAAAAACCTTATGATACCTTGGAATAAACCTAACCAAAGAGGTAAAAAATCTATACTCTAGAAACTACAGAATACTTAATGAAGGAAATTGAAGAAGACACAAAAAGATGGAAAAACATTCCATGTTCATGGATCGGAAGAATAAACATTGTTAAAATGTCTATGCTGCCCAGAGCAATCTATACTTTCAACACATCCCAATCAAAATACCAATGGCATTTTTCAAAGTGCTGGAACAAACAATCCTAAAATTTGTATGGAACCAGAAAAGACCCCAAATCGCCAAGGAAATGTTGAAAAAGATAATACTTCCTTTAAATACTTTCACCATTCTTCATGATATTCTGAGCTTTCTTAGGCCCATTATATAATTTCTACCTTCCTTGATTCTTAGGGAGCTAGATGTTAATTGTGAGGCAACTAAGGCATACCCATTGTCAAATAAACCAAGTGTTATATTGTGTTTGAACTCCAAATTGGTAATGCTATTTTCCGACCCACCTTTAAAGAGAACAGCTAGATGAAAAAAATCCTCATTTGTGTAGATTATCAGAATAGTCTCTACATGGTAATGGATTGAAACAAAGTAATTTATTTAAAAATAAAGTGAACATATTCATTTCCAGGGGTAAAAATTGTTTTATACCTACTCTGTCATTGGAAGTTACAATCCATGAACTTTGCATTTATCAACATTTAGCATTCTAGAAAAGACCTGTGAATGTTTCAAAAAGCTCCATTTTTCCTCTTAGCAATTAGCAAACAAATATATAATAATCATAGCTAACACAGTTCTCTTTATACTTAACTTTACACTGTATTGCCACTTAAGACAAAGAGCCAGTCTGGGGTTAAATAAAGTAAGACCTTTTTTTACCCTCTCATCTCCCAGTTCTTTGTGATTCTTTGGTCACTGTAAAGTAACCCTCAAGTTCTTTCAAACCCATGATTTATTTCATTTTTGCGTATAGGTCATCAAGAATTAGTTAAAAACAAATTTTATAGAATTTGTTTTTTTTTAATATTTTATTTATTTATTTGTCAGAGGGAGAGAAAGAGCGAGCACAAGCCAGGGGGACTGGCAGGCAGAGGGAGAAGCAGGCTCCCTGCTGAGCAAGAAACCCAATGGAGGACTCAATCCCAGGATCATGACCCGAGCCAGAGGCAGCTGCTTGACTGAGCCACACAGGCGTCCCTAGAATTTTTCTTTTATGTATTTATTTATCATTTCTTATTTACTTCTTATGCATCATTGTGGCTACCTTATTGAAGCAGGGGAAGAAGGCTGGGAGGGTTGGCAAGAAGACAGAGCTCAGTTGAGTGAGAGCTGATCAGGCAGGGAACTTTAATTACATCTCTTATGCTGTTTTTTTTAAACTTTACTTTTCAATTGTTTGCTGCTAGTATATCAAATTAGTTAATTATTTTATAATAACTTTGTATCCAGAAATTTTGCTAAATTTGCTTATAAGTGCTAGTTCCTGTTTTATGGATTCTTTAGGATTTTGTAAGCAAACAATTGCCATGTATAAATAAAGTTTTTCTTCTTAGCCAGTGTTTATAACCTTCATTTATCTTCATTGCCTTGTAATTGCTAGGACTTCCACTAGAGCGTTGAGTAAAGGCAGTGAGAGTAGACATCGTTGCCTTTTTTTTTTTTAAGATTTTATTTATTTGTGCGAGAGAGAGCACAAGTAGGCAGAGTGACAGGCAGAGGGAGAAGCAGGCTCCCCACTGAGCGGGACCCTGGGATCACGACCTGAGCCGAAGGCAGATGCTTAACAGACTAAGCCACCCAGGTGTCCTGACATTGTTGCTTTTTTGGATCATAGAAAGATAGTGTTTCAATATTTCATTACACATATCTGGAGGATTTTCATAGGTGCTCTATCAAATTTGGCAAGTCCTCTTCTATTCTTAGCTTGCTGAGAATTTTTATCATGAAGGGATATTATGTTTTGTAAGATAATTTTTCTGAATCTAAGTGATATGTCTTTTCTCCTTTATTTCACTAATATGATAAATAAAATTTATTGGCTCTTGAATGTTAAATCAACCTTGTATTAGTGGGTCATGTTTTATTTCCTTATATATATTTCCATATTAAATTTGTGTGAAGTAGAAAAATATATATTGGTCTCTACCCCCCCCCCCCCGCCCCCAGTTCCTGGTATAGAGCTTCTAAAACTCTTGTAATTTCCTAAGTGATAAGAATACTGGGAGAATCTTTTGTTCTTAGTATTTGGTCTTTGACCCTGGTTTCTGAGACAGAGTTTCTAAATTCCTTGGAATTTCCTGGGTAATAGCAATGACTTTTGTTCCAAGAAGGCAACTTCTGGTCATCCCCTGGATGGGGGGTGGTCACTGGAAATATCAAGCCATGATTAGAAGTTTGGAATTTTCACCTCACCCCTCCATGGGAAGGGGAGAAAGACTAGAGATCGAGTTAATGATTGATCATGCACTTGATGAAGCCTCATAACAATCCCCAAAGTACAGGGTTTGGAGAGCATCTAGGTTGGCGAACACATCCATGTACTGGGAGGGTGGTGCACCTCAGCAACATGGGGATAGAAACTCTTTGTCTCAGGACCCTTCTAGACTTTGCCCTATGTTACTCCTCATCTAGCTATTCATTAGTATCCTTTACAATATCCTTTATTTTATAATAAATTGGTAAACATAATTGTTTCCCTGAGTTCTGTGAGCTGTTCTAGCAAATGCTCAAACCCAAGGAGGGGATCATGGGAACCCAGATTTATGGCTGTTCAGTCAAAAGTACAGGCAATATCCTGGGACTTATGAATGGCATCTGAAAGTGTGGGGGAGGATAGTCTTGTGGGACTGAGCCCTTAAACTATGGGGTCTGATTCTACCTCCAGGTAGATAGCATCAGAATTGAGTTAAATTGTAGAATACCCAACTGGTGTTAGAGAATTGCTTGGTGGAGTGAAAACTCCCAAACATTTGGTGACCAGAAGTGAAATGAAGTGTCATAGTAGTGTAAGAGTAAAGGAGTAGTAGCTCAAGAGGAGTGTTTTTCCTACCCAATTTCTTTCTTTCTTTTTTTTTTTAAATATAAACTCTAAGCCCAATGTGGGGCTTGAACTCATGACCCCAAGATTAAGAGTCACATGCTCCAGTGTCTGAGCCAGCTAGGTGCCCCTCTTTTAAAAAAAAAATTCCATTGTAATTAACATACATTGTTGTATTAATTTCAGGTATACAATATAGTGATTCAGCAATTCTGTACATTACTCAGTTCATCAAAATTAAGTGTACTCTTTTTTTTTTTAAGATACTAGGTTGTTGGTTTTTTTTTTTTTAAGATTTTATTTATTTAGGGGCACTTGGGTAGCTCAGTCGTTAAGTGTCTGCCTTCCGCTCAGGTCCTGCTGTCGGTCCTGGGATCGAGCCCCGCATCGGGCTCCCTGCTCAGCGGGAAGCCTGCTTCTCCCTCTCCCACTCCCCCTGCTTGTGTTCCCTCTCTCACTGTGTCTCTCTCTCTCACATAAATAAATAAAATAAAAAATCTTAAAAAAAGATTTTATTTATGTGACAGAGAGAGAAAGAACGAGAGAGAGCACAAGCAAGGGGAGCAGCAGGCAGTGGGAGAGGGAGAAATAGGCTCCCTGCTGGATCCCCAGACCCTGGGATCGTGACCTGAGCCCAGGGCAGATGCTTAACCCACTGAGCCACCCAAGTGCCCCACAGTTAAGTATACTCTTAATCCCCTTCATCTCTTTCACCTATTCCCCACCCACCTCCCCTCTGGTAACCATCAGTTCTCTGTATTTAAGAGTCTGTTATTTTATTTGTCTCTCTTTTTCTTTGTTTTGTTTCTTAAATTCCACATATGAGTGAAATCATATAGTATTTGTCTTTCTCTGACTAACTCATTTCACTTAGTATTATACCCTCTAGATCCATCCATGTTGCAAATGGTAAGATTTCATTCTTTTTGATGGCTGAGTAAAATTCCATTGTATATATACACCACCTCTTCATCCATTCATCTATCTGTCGACACTTGGGTGGCTTCCCTATCTTGGCTATTGGTAAATAATGCTGCAAGAGCCATAGGGATGCCTATATCTTTTCAAATTAGTGTTTTCATATTCTTTGTATAAATACCCAGTATTGGAATTACTGGATCATAATAATTCTATTTCTAATTTTTTGAAGTACCTTCATACCTTTTTTCACAGTGGCTGCATCAATATGCATTCCAGCAGGGCAGGAGGGTTCCTTTGTCTCCACATCTTTGCTAACAGTTGTTTCTTGTGTTTTTGATTTTAGCCGTTCTGACAGTTGTGAGGTAATATCACATTGTGATTCTGATTTTGATTTTTTTTTTTAGGTGTTGAGTTGTATCAGTTCTTTATGTATTTTGGATACTAACCCTTTATCAGATATGTCATTTCCAAATATCTTCTATTTAGTAGGTTGTCTTTAATTTTGTTGATTATTTGCTTTGCAGAAGTTTTTTTTATTTTGATGTAGTCCCAATAGTTTATTTTTCTTTTATTTCCCTTGCCTCACGAGACATATCTAGAAAAATGTTGCAATGGCAGTGCCAGAGAAATTACTACCTGTGCTCTCTTCTAGGATTTTTATGGTTTCAGCCTCATACTTAGGTGTTTAATCCATTTTGAGTTTATTTTTGTGTATGGTGTAAGAAAGTGGTTCAGTTTCATTCCTTTGCATATAGCTGACCAGATTTCCCAAAACCATTTGTTGAAGAGACTTTTTCCCCATTGCATATTGCTAATATTTTCTTAAGAAATTTTCATGAAGTTTTTGGTACATCATTTTCTTGTAATATCTTTGTCAGGTGTTGGTATTGTAGTACTGACCTCTTAAAACAAGATGTGAACTGTCTACTCCTTTTCTATTTCCTGGAAAAGTTTGTAAAATTGGTATTATTTCTTCCTTAAATGTCTGGTGGAATCCTGTAGTAAAATCAGCTGGGCCTGGAGTTTGTTTTTGGTAACAAATTCAATTTCTTCAAAGGTATTGGGCTATTCAGATATTAGAATTTCATCTTGTATCTTTTTTTATAGTAAATTGTGTTTTTCAAGAATTTTGTCCATTTCATCTGTGTTGTCAAATTTGTGGGAATGAAGTGGCTTTTAGACTTCTAATATTTATATGTTCCTTAGTGATGAGCTCTCTTTAATTCCTGATATTGGTGATTTGTCCTTATTGTTTTTCATTTTTGATAAATTTAGCCAGGGTTTAATCAATTTTGTTGCTCTTTCCAAAGAAATCATTCTGGTTTGGCTACTTGTATATTTATTTTATTTCACTTATTTTTTCTCTGATTTCCTTCTAGTTACTGAGAGTTTACTTTGCTTTCTACCTTTTTAAAGTGGAACCTCTAGTTACTGACATTAGACCTTTCTTCTCATATAACATTTAGAGCTAGAAGTTCCCTACATTAACTCCATTCCACAAATTTGTATATGTTGCATTTTTATCAATCACTTAAAAATATTTTATTGCCCTTTTGATTTCTTCTCTAACCCAGGCATTATATAGAAGTGTGTTATTTAATTTACAAATATTTGTGGATTTTTCTACATAGTTAATTGTTACCGATTCCCAGCTTGGTCCCATTTGATCAGAGAATACATGGTATATGATTTTGATCCTTAAAAATTCATTGATACTTTTTGTATGGCCCAATAGTCTACCTTGGTGAATATGCCATGTGCACTTGAAAGGTATGTATTTGATGGTCGTCAGGTGAATTATTGTCAAATATTAATTAGTCCAAGTTGGTTGATAGTTCATGTCATTTATATCTTCACTAATATTTTTCTTTTTTTTCAATTGCTGAGAGATGGATATTAAAATCATGTTTGAGACTATGGTAATGCTGAAGTGAGTAAAGCCCCTGGGGTACAAAATTTAGGGTCATGCAAGTGCAGTGTTGTTTGCTGCTGTTTTTAGGTACACACACATATCTGATAATTATGTCTTCCTAATGTATAGACTCTTCTGTCATGAAATGTCCCTTTATCACTGGTTCTAGCTTATCTGAAATTAATATAGTCACTATATCAACATACATTATAAACCCCACATCACACTCTTAAAATTTTTGCTTTTAATAGTCATATGTAGTTTAAAGAAATTAAGATAATAAAAAGAGTTAGTACATTTATCCAAAGAGTTGCCATTTATGCTCTCTTCCTGCAGATCCTGCTTTCCCACTGGTAGCATTTTGTTTTAGCCAGAAGAGCTTCTTTTTATCATTTCTTGTAATGCAGTTCTGTTGGTGACAAATTCTGTTAGTTTTATTTTAAAAAAGATCTTTATTTTGCATTCATTCTTGAATACATTTTCCTCTGGATATAGAATTCTGTTTTGTTAAAATTTAAACAGTTCTTAAAATTGTTTAGTGTGCACTGACACCTCTAATTCCAATCCAGCTTAACAGGATTTAGTTTAGACCTCTTCCTTTACATATTTGTATCTCTCTAACTGTGAGAAACATGGTTCCAGATAGCCTTGATTTATTTATTACTTACAGCACTACATGTAAGACACTGAGTTTTCTTCTGAATAACTCTATCTTTTCACATAAGATCTGATATATAGTGTTCTAATTATTTTTTATGAGTTTTAAAATTTTAGCTTGTATTTCCTCTTTGATTCAAGAAAAAGTAGAGTTCAGATGTGAAATTAGACCTTTTGCTAGATATATATGTGAAAATTCATGGATGGTTTTTTAGACCGTATCATAGATGGTAATTAGTACTTTATCAGAATAGATAATGTATAATATATGATAGACTCTTAAAGATGGAAAAACACAATGAATTAGGATGAAAGCAGTTTGATTCCTTCATTCTGTAGTTCAGTTTTCCTTCTTGTAATCTGTGTGGTCTTAGTTTTGTATTCCATGAATATATATAACCGTTACCCATTAATCTAATGGCTTTACAGTTGAAAGTCCTTATCCAAACAAAAAATGTTTTTCTAATTCTTTGAGTCTGTCTACATTTATTAGTTTCATCAACTAGAGGCATTTAGTGACAATGAAATATATTCTCAGTTCCACGGGGAAATTCAGAAAGAATGCTTGATATACTGACTTTTACTTATGTTTTCCAAGTAATTAGCTTTCTTAAATGATATATGGTATTTTCTGGTCATCTTTTTAAAAAAATCTTACTATGGGGGCACCTGGGTGGCACAGTTGGCTGAACATCGGACTCTTGGTTTTGGCTCAGGTTGTGATCTCATGGTCGTGAGCTCAGCGTGGTGTCTGCTTGAGATTCTCTCTCTCCCTCTGCCCCTCTGGCTCATGCGCTCTTTCTCTCTCTAAAATAAATAAGTAAATCTTATAAAAAAGAATAATAAATAAAAATCTTATTATGAATTCTTTGCTGTATTGAAGAGCAATATATTTTATTCTACCATGTTCTTTTGTTAATTATTTTTAAAATTAACACAGTAAAATTGGCCTTTTTTTGTAGTTATAGAAATTTTAACACATGTATATATTCATGTAACTACACCACAATCCACATACACCCAAGGTTTACATCAGAAAGCTCCCTTGCATGCATGATCCCTTTGTAGTCACATCCTCCACATAACCCTAAACACTGGCAACAAATAATGTGCTTGTTGTCATTATAGTTTTGTCTTTTCAAGAATGCTGTATAAAGGTAATCATATAGTATGTAATCTTTTGAGATTGGCTTCTTTCATTCAATGTAATGCCTTTGAGATTCATCCAAGTGGTTGTGGTTCATTCCTTTTTATTGCTGAGTAATATCATATGAATATACCAGTTTCATCTGATAAAGGTTATTTGCATAGTTTCCAGCTTTCAATTATAAATTTGACCATTTACTTATGAGTAAAGCTCATAAATATTCATGTACAGGTTTTTCTATAAACATAACTTTTCATTTCTCTAGAATAAACACATAACTGTGGTCTTGTTGAGCTGTATTTTAAGTGTATTGTTAACTTTTAAAAAAAAACTACCAAATAGTTTTCTAAAGTGGCTGTACCATTTTACATTCACCAGCACTGTATAAGAGCTCCAGTTCTTCTGCAAGCTGATCAGTATTTTCAGTATTTTTGTATTGTCAGTATTTTTGGTGGTGTCAGTATTTTTCATTTTAGCCCTTCTAATAAGTATGGCATAGTATCTTATAATTTTAATTTGTGGTTATCTAATGGCTAATGATGTTATATTAAATACCTGCTAATTTGCTGTCCTTTTATCATCTTTGGTGAAATGTCTGTTGAAGTATTTTGACTTTTAAATTTGGGTTTTTTTACTGTTGAATTTTTAAAATTCTTTATGTATTCTGGATTCAAGTTCTCTGTTAGATATGTGGTTTACAACTATTTTCTCCCAATCTATAACTTTTCATTGTCTTCAAATTATTTTTTAAGAGCAAAATTTTAAAATTTTGATGAGCTCTAATTTATCAGTGTATTTCTTGGATGGATTGTGATTTTAGTGTCAAGTCTAAGAACTCTTTGCCTAATCTATGCAATCTTAATGGGGCAATATTGCCCTTACAAGGGCCAAAATTGTTACTTGATGGTGAAAGAACATCATTCTTTATGTATAAAGCATATATATGCATACAGTATATAAACAGATATACGATATATCTGTAGTATTAACATTTCATGAGGACACAATGACCAGTTACTTTTTAGCTATGGAAAAACTTTATTATTTTTTTTTAAAGATTTTATTTATTTATTTGACCAAGAGAGAGCACAAGCAGGGGGACCAGCAGGCAGAGGGAGAGGGAGAAACAGGCTCCCTGCTGAGCAATAGATTCCAGAAATAGGCCAACATAAATATGGCCAACTGATTTTTGACAAAGTTATGAAAGCAACAAAATTGAGAACAATCTTTTTTAGCAAATGGTGTTGAAACATTAACTATTCATTTTTTTAAAATAGTATTTTATTTTATTTTTTTTAAAGATTTTATTTATTTATTTGAGAGAGAGAGCACATGAGAGGGGGGAGTGTCAGAGGGAGAAGCAGACTCCCCGCCGAGCAGGAAGCCCGATGTGGGACTCGAACTTGGGACTCCAGGATCATGACCTGAGCCAAAGACAGTCGCTTAACCAACTGAGCCACCCAGGTGCCCCTAACCTCTGTTTTTAAGTAATCCAGTTGTTCTCTTAAAGGACCAATGTGCAATTAAGAGAGAAAAATAAAGCTATAATCAGCTGCAAAGGAATATTAATGTTCACTTCTGCGAAAATTTCAAGTTGCCAACTGGCAAAGAAAGGCTAATATTGCACTTTGATTAAAAAAACAACAACAACACAGCTTTGCCTTTGAAAGGTTAGTAAATGGATTTACCTTGCTAAGATTTATGGAGACTATTGAACTCTACTTCCAGTCAAACTACAAAATGTTTATATTTTCTCTTTTGATTTTCAACTTTACTGCATAATTTTAAAAGAAGAGTAACTAGGGCGCCTGGGTGGCTCAGTTGGTTAAGCGACTGCCTTCAGCTCAGGTCATGATCCTGGAGTCCTGGGATCGAGTCCCGCATCAGGCTCCCTGCTCGGCAGGGAGTCTGCTTCTCCCTCTGACCCCCTCTTCCCTCTCGTGCTATCTCTCATTCTCTCTCTCTCAAATAAATAAATACAATCTTTAAAAAAAAAGTAACTAAATTGGGTTGTTGAGGTAATTTGGTATTTGACTTGAGTACTTTTTAAAGTTAACCCAAAGAAAAAATTTGTGGAAGAGTATAATGATATTTTGTGTTGAGCATAAGATGTCACTCCTTTAACACGTCTACTTTGGAAAGCTTAATTTGGAATTAGTAGAAACTGCTCCTTTGTTAACCAAGATATTTAATATAAAAGCCAGTTAATAAAATAGTTTTAGTATGATGGCAGTTTTTTTAAGTTCCTGGGGAGGAGGCAACTAGGAAAAAATTTTAAAAGTCTCCTTTAGGGGATGATTTTCTCTAAAAAGTTTATAATTTTATGTTTTATAATATATAAGATTTAGGAAGAGGCTTGTGGGTTTTTTAAAAATGGATAGTTAATGTTTTAACACCATTTGTTAAAAAAGATTGTTCTCAATTTTGTTGCTTTCATAACTTTGTAAAAAATCAGTTGGCCTATTTCTGGAATCTATTCTGTTTCCTTAATATATGTTTCTACCTTTTGCTAATGCCACATTGTCTTGATTGGTGTAGCTTTAGGGTAAGGTTAAAATTTGTGTAGTATGTTTACTTCAGCTTCTTTTTCAAAATTATTTTGGGGGCCCCTGGGTGGCTCAGCTGTTAAGCATCTGCCTTTGACTCAGGTCATGATCTCAGGGTCCTGGGATCGAGCCCCGCATTGGGCTCCCTGCTCAGCGGGAAGCCTGCTTCTCCCTCTCCTACTCCCGCTGCTTCTGTTCCCTCTCTTGCTGTGTCACTCTCTGTCAAATAAATAAATAAAATCTTTAAAAAAAATTATTTTGGATATTCTGTTTCTTTTGCCTTTCCCTCTAATCTGTAGAATCATCTTATCTCTATCTTAAGAAACGCTGGCAAGTATTGTGATTGGAATTGTATTAAGTCCATTTCATCTAAGTTGTCAATTTGGGGAGCATAAAGATCTTTACTTTGTTGTCTTCCAATCTGTGAACATGGTATGTCTTTCTATTTTATCAGCATTTATAGTTTTTAGCATACATATTTTCTACGTATTTTGTCAGTGTTATACCCAAGTTTTTCAACTGTGGGTGTGGGTATAATAAATAGTATTGTTTATTTAATTTCACTTTATAATTGATTGCTGTTTGTATGTAGAAATATGATTGATTTTGTGTGACCTTCTGTCCTACAACCTTGCTTAACTCACTTATTAGTTATAAAAGTCTTTGGGATTTTGTAGAATGACAATCATGTCATCTATGAATAAGGATAGTTTATTTCTTCCTTTCCAATCTATATGCCTTGTATCTATTTGTTTTTCATCACATTACTGTAAATTTCCAATACTTAATTGAATAGGGGTGATGAGACAGATATTTTTGCCTGGTCTTGATGTTAGCAGGAAGCATTTAGTCCTTTACCATTTAATATGATATCTGTAAGTTTTTTTGTAGATCCCCTTTATTAGGTTGAGAAAGTTCTCTTTTATTTCTACTTTGATGAGATTTTTTTCCCAGTACATTTTAATCTTGTATTACTTTGTATTAATTAATTTAATCCTTTATCTCCACTCCCCAGCTTTATTGAGATATAATTGACAAACAACTTGTATATATTTAAGGTGTGCCATGTGATGATTTGATATAAGCCTATATTGTGAAATGATTACTACAATCAAAATAATACATCTATCACCTCACAGTTACTTTTTTTTTTTAAAGATTTTATTTATTTGAGAGAGAGCACGAGCAGGGAGAGAGCACAAGGATGGGTAGAGGGAAAGGAAGAAGCAGACTCTCCACTGAAGACAGAGCCTGATGCAGGGCTGGATCCCACAACCCTGAGATTATGACCTGAGCAGAAACCAGGAGTTGGGCACTTAACCGATTGAGCCACCCGGGTGCCCCTGAAAGTTTGTACTCTTTGACCAACATTTCAACATTTCCACACAAACCTCCCCCAAGACCCTGGCAACCATCATTCTACTCTCTTTTTCTATGGGTCTCATTTTTTCTAGTCTCATATATAAGTAATACCATATAGTATTTGTTTTTCTGCCTGGCTTTTTCACTTAGCATACATAATGGCCTCAGGCTTAATCACCTTGTTGCAGATGACAGAATATCCTTCTGTTAAATATATATAGTGATATATATAACGAATATAAATTAACAAATATATTAGTAAATTATATAAATGTATGATAAATATATTTGATAAACATATATTTGGTAAATGTATAATAAATATATGATAAATATCATAAATATATATGATAATATATTGATAAACATTTTATCCATTCATCTGTTGATGGACACTTAGATTGTTCCCATGTCTTGGGTATTGTAAGTAGTGCCACAATGAACACGGAAATGCAGATATCTCTTTGAGATACTGATTTCATTTCCTTCAAATATACACTCAGAAGTGGGATTGGTGGATCATGTGCTAGTTCTTTTAAATTTTTTTCAAGAATTTCTATACTATCTCCTGTAATGGCTGTACCAATTTATATTTCTACCAACAATGTACAGGGTTCCCTTTTCCCTACACCCTTGCCAACACTTGTTTTCTTGATGACAGCCATCAAATGATATATTTGATGGTATCTCAATGGGTTTTGATTTGCATCTCTCTGATAATTAGTGATGTTGAGTACTTTTTCATGAATGTGTTGGCCATTTATATGTCTTTTTTGGAAGAAGGCTTATAGATCCTTTGCCCATTTTAGAATCAGGTTATTTGGGTTTTGTTGTTTGGATTTTTTTGCTATTGAGTTGTATGAATTCCTTATATATTTTGGATATTAAATTCTTATCAGATATATTTTCTCCCATCCCATAAGTTGCCTTTTCATTTTAATTGATTTTCATTTGCTGGGCATAATCTTTTCAGTTTGATATAGTCCCATTTGTGTATTTTTGCTGCTGTTTCCTATGCTTTTGGTCTCATATCTTAAAAATCATTGCCAAAACCAATGTCAAGGAGTTTTTTCCCTACATTTTCTTCTAAGAGTCTTAACAATTTCAGGTCTTACATTTAAGTCTTCTCCATTTCAAGTTAATTTTTGTGAATTGTGTAAAATTTTGTACGTGGACATCCAGTTTTTCCAACACCATTTCTTGAAGAGACTATCCATTCCCCATTGAGTATTCTTCGCTCCTTTGTCCAATGTTAATTTACTGTTTGTATATAGTTTGTTTCTGGATTCTCTATTCTGTTCCATTTGTCTATGTGTCTGTTTTTATTCCAGAACCATTCCGATTTGATTACTTTAGCTTTCTATAGTTTTTTTTTAAGATTTATTTATTTATTTATTTAGAGAGAACCGGTGGGGGGGCAGAGGGGGAGAGGAAGTCTTTTTTTTTTTTAAGATTTTATTTATTTATTTGAGAGAGAGAGAGTGCACAAGCAGGGGGAGGGGCAGAAGGAGAGGGAGAAGGAGACTCTCCACTGAGCATGGAGCCTTGATGCGCGGGACTCAATCCCAGGACTCTGATATCATGACCTGAGCCGAAGGCAGATGCTTAACTGACTGAGCCACCCAGGCCTCCTGCCTAGGCCTGACTCTTAAGCTGAAACCTGACCCTAAGCTGTTTTCAGCATTAGCACACAAGCTTGTGCCAAATGGAAATTGGATAAAATTGCTCTGTTCAATAAACAGGGTTCAGACTCTGGAACTGTTGAAGATTTGGAATACCCCACTGTGGGGCCATAAACCATAAAAACATCATGGACTGGCTGGACCAGCTGGGTCACTCAATACCCACAAGCATTAAGTGATGAGCACTGAGTAATGTATGGAATTGTTGAATCACTATATTGTATACCTGAAACCAATACAACACTGTATGTTCACTAACTGGAATTAAATAAAAACTAATAAATAACCTCTAGAAAACCATAATGTTAGGAACATTAAATAATTTTTGACTAGTACCTAGAGCATACAAGTATAGTGGTCAGAAGATAAATCATAAACTTAAATGCTTATGTTAATAAAAATAAAAGAATAAAGTTAAATTAAGCATCCCCTTCAACAAGTTAGGGATAAACAAGTAAAACAAAGAAAAGTAATGGAAGAATTAATAAACATAGAGGTGGAATGTAATGAGTTGGAAAACATTTAAAAGTATAATAAAATTAGAGGAGAAATAACCATCACAGCACATATTTCCATTTAAATGATAACTCCTGTGCCAATCAATTTGAAAATGTAGGTGAATTCTAGTAAATAATCTAAACCCTAGAAAACATAAAAACTTCAAAGAGATCAATTTCAAGAAAGAGATAAAAGATTTAAAATTAAGCCAAAAAAGCCATAAGCAACCCTTATTGCTCATACTCCAGTCACTAAATACCAATGCCCATTTTATGAACTCCCTGGGAAAATGTCTGAATCTATGGCAGGGAAAGCACAAGATGAGCCTGAACATTTTGTGCCAGGAAGAAGTACATGGTTAATTGGATGATCATGTTAATAGGCTACAGAACCACCTGAAATAGTTATAACAAGCCAGCATTATAACTCACAAGAATAAAAATGAAAAATAAAATGTTTGTAATAAACATAATAAACATTTTAAACAGAGAATAATGTCTAATGCTGAAAAAGGATACAGAAAAATGCAGTTGTTTCAATTCAAGTGTCTGCTCATGTGAAGGGGAGGTATAAAATATAAGTGTGGCACATCTTGTGTCAGAAAGCAACAATTATTTCAAAGATTACAATATTAAGTCAAATGTCCACAGAAATCAGTTTAAAGAATTTAATTAGCTAATGTTCAAATAATAGAAACATTGTGGTGGAAAATGTGGAGTTGCTGGTCCTGGGTAAGATGGAATAAGCATACTAGAGCTATTTCTGAGGGTCAGGAGTCTAGGGACAGTTCGCTAGGTCTTCTGCTTCAGGGTCTTTCACAACTCTGTAATCAAGGTGTGGTTCAGGGCTGGGTCTCATCATTAATGGGGGAAGGATTCACTTTGCAGCGCACATGCTTGTGGGCAACATTCAGCTTTTTGCAGGCTGTTGGACTGAGGGCCTCCTGTTTTTTTTGCTGGCACTTGCCCAGAAGCCACCCTCAGTATACATGGACCTCTCCAATTTGGCCACTTGCTTCATCAAAGCCAGCAAGGGAGAGTCTCCTGGAAAAACTACAGTTATAATCATATGTAACATAAGGCCAAATGTGACAAGCCCACAGCTAATGTCAAACTCAATGTTGAGAAGCTGAAAGCTTTTCCTCTAAGAAAAGGAACAAGAGAAGAATACCCACTCTCACCACTTCTATTCAACATAATACTAGAAATCTTAGAGCAATTAGGTCAATATATATTGGCATCCAGAAAGGAATTAAATTGGGTCTGTTTTCAGAATACATGATCTTATGTATAGAAAATCCTAAAGAATCCACAAAAAAACCTGTTAGAACCAATAAATGTATTCAGTAAAGTTGCAGAATTCAAAACATAAAGAAATCAGTTGTGAGGGGCACCTGGGTGGCTCAGTCAGTTAAGCATCTGCCTTTGGCTCAGGTCATGATCCCAGGGTCCTGGGATCGAGCCCCAGATCAGGCTCCCTGCTCAGTGGGAGCCTGCTTCTCCCTCTGCCTGCTGCTCCCCCTGCTTGTGCTCTCTTTCTCTCTGACAAATAAATGTGTAGAATCTTAAAAAAAAAAAAAAAAAAAGTCAGGCCTAGGCAATTAGAATGTATGAATTCAGGATTAAAAAAAAAAGCCAGTGGTTTTTCTTTGGCAGCAGAAAAAAGTTAGACTGCTTATTTTGTCAATCATAGTCTAAATTGACCCAATCAAAAATATGCACATTAACCCAAATGTCCATCAGATGATGAGTGGATAAATAAAATGTTGTATATCTGTACAATGGAATATTATTCAGCCATTAAAAAAAGAAATAAAGTACTGATTCATTCTACGACATAGATGAACCTTGAAAATATCATCCTAAGTGAAAGCAGCCAGGCAGAAAAGGCCATATACTGTATGATTTCATTTATATGAAGTATTCAGAATAAGCAAAACCACAGAGACAAAATAGATTAGTGGTTATAAGGGGCTGGGAAAAGGGAAGGATGGGGAGTGACTGTTAACGGTTATAGTATTTCTTTTGGGGATGGTTAAAATGTTCTGGAATTAGTGGTAATGATTGCACAACCTTGTGAATATACTAAAAACTACTGAATCGTACACTTAAAAGGGTAAATTCTGTGGTTACATGAATTATATCTCAGCTTAAAAAAATAGACTAAAAAATATGCTGGAAGAGCATCACCCTCTAATAGTCAGGCATTTCATTTCTACAGAGCATTTATTAGCAAGATTACTTTAAAACCACAAAAGGGTATTTCCAGCTAGTTAGAAAAACTATTAATGTAAGTAATAAGTAACTAAACTTTTGGGTTTAGTAGAAACTTTAAAGGTCATTAAAGAATTCACTGTTGAGAAACCACATGAATATAAGTAATGTAGGAAGAGCTTTAGAGAATTTAGAGAATTCATATTGGTGTTAAGTACCATGAATTTATGGTATGTGGGAAGGCCTTCACTTGTGGAAGATGCTTTTGAGTATATCAGAAAAGGTTTCCTGATGAGACACGAGACACTCTATGAAATAGAAATTTGGGTAATAGTAAGATTTTATTCACACATTAATGACAATCAGAACTTATATGTTGAGAAAACATATAAATATAAGAACTGTATTAAGGCTTTTATAACATTCTCAAAATCAGAGAATTTTTAATGTATTGAACTAACATTAATGACTTTCATTCATTCCTCTTGTTGAATTTTAGGATATCCTGATTAGGGAAAAATTCTGTAAATTTGAAAATTACTTTCTTTTCGTCACAGTAATAAATCATAAGCTATTTCATATTATTCATGTTACTTTCATCTTAAATTCATGCTAGAAAATACCCCTGTTAATGTAATAAGTGCGAGCATGGAAATCCTTCTAATATAGTTTTCCCATTCTTCAAGATTTAATTTGTTGAAACTTTTTTCACTATTACAAAATTTTTGTCACTATTTTAAGATATTTGTCCTCCTCTTTTATATAAGTAGAATTTTCTCTAAGGTATGTATATAAGGCAGCCATAAATCTGGAACCATTTGAATATACATAGTAAATGGTTTATTGATATTACAATAAAATATATATTTGATGACATTACATATATTTACTGTGTTATGTTTCATTACCAATATGAAGTTCCAGGTGCTGTATAAAACTATAGTATAACTTAATACCAGCATTTCCATCAATTCCTTCATGTATGTCTGTGGTGTTTGTTACGTTGTCACGGATGATTTGTCTGATTTTCACTGAGCAGACCTGCACCTTTAGCATATCACAAAAGTAAAGGATGCAGTTCAGTTTCCAAAAATTGTCTTTATTTTTTTCCTTATTGCTATTCTTTACACAGAAGTAGAGTTACCTAGTCACAGGGAATGAATACATTTGACTGTATCTATCTGTATCTGCTGGTTGGGGCTGTGATTTCATCTGGAGGTAGAGATTCTCTTACTTGGGTTGTTAGCCCAACTCAGTTCCCTGAAGGCATGTGACTGAGATCCCATTTTCTTGTTTGGTTTTGGCTGAGGGTCACTTTCATCTCCTAGTGGCCACCCTCAGGTACTAGCCACAACACCCTAACCCTAGTTCACAAGATGGTTGTATGCTTTTTTCTAGGAAAGCAGGTGTGTGTCTGCTACTGCTTCTTGTCTCTTTTTAAAAACCTCCCCAGTTCGGTGAGACCCACTAGGATAGTGTTAACATGGTTGGATTCATGTCTGCCATTGTACATTTGGTTTTCTACATGTGTCATGTCCTTTTTCTTCCTCTGTTCCTAATTTACCACATTCTTTATTGTGAATATTTTCTAATATTTTCATGTTTCTAATGACTTGCAATATTGTTATTGAGTTATTTCCTTAAATCTTGTTGTGGGGCTTATCAGAAACAGCTTCAGATTTATGCTAACTTAAATTCAATAAGACAGAGAAATGTTACTCCTATATATTTA
This sequence comes from Zalophus californianus, assembly GCF_009762305.2. Lineage (NCBI taxonomy): Eukaryota > Metazoa > Chordata > Mammalia > Carnivora > Otariidae > Zalophus > Zalophus californianus. Next base: position 44,396,178 of record NC_045611.1, read on the forward strand.
TTTACTAAATTATTGTGAATATTTTCTAATATTTTCATGTTTCTAATGACTTGCAATATTGTTATTGAGTTATTTCCTTAAATCTTGTTGTGGGGCTTATCAGAAACAGCTTCAGATTTATGCTAACTAAATTCAATAAGACAGAGAAATGTTACTCCTATATATATATTTATTCCCTTTTCTCCATTTTTGGTATTATTATTATTATACATACTCTATGTTATAAACTCTACAATACTTTGCTATGATTATTACTTTCTATAACTGTACATGTTTTTTTTTATGTTTTTTAAAGATTTTATTTATTTGAGAGAAAGAATGAGAGAGAGCACATGAGATGGGGGAGGGTCCAGACTCCCTGCTGAGCAGGGAGCCCGATGTGGGACTTGATCCCAGGACTCCAGGATCATGACCTGAGCCGAAGGCAGTCGCTTAACCAAATGAGCCACCCAGGCGCCCACTGTACATGTTTTAAAGCTAATAGAAGAATAAGTATATACTTAACAGATTTTGTTATATTAATTTTCTTATTATTCTGGTTCTCATTTGTTTCTATCATTTTGAGTAACCATCAGAGTCATTTCCTTATCTCCCTACGGTATTGTTTTCTCCCATCTCTTTTGTTCCTTTGTGCTGTAACTGTATAATAATATTACATATTAATATTTTGCATTATTTTTACAACACATTATATACATGTTGTTTTATACAATTCCTTCTAAAATAAGTTAAGGCAATAAAGTAGAAAAATGTGATTTGTACTGTATGTTATAATTACATAATTACTTTTACAGGTGTTCTTTGTTTTTATTTTTTTATTTTTTTTAAAGATTTTATTTATTTATTTATTTATTTGACAGAGAGAGACACAGCAAGAGAGGGAACACAAGCAGAGGGAGTGGGAGAGGGAGAAGCAGGCTCCCCGCTGAGCAGGGATCCCGACGCAGGGCTCGATCCCAGGACCCTGGGATCATGACCCGAGCCGAAGGCAGATGCTGAATGACTGAGCCACCCAGGCACCCCACTCTTTGTTTTTAATGTAGATCAAAATTACAATTAGACGTCATTTGCTTTCAGCTTGAAGCAATTTAGTAGTTTCTTAAAATGGATTTGCTGGCTACAAATTCTCTCAGTTGTTAATCTTGGAATGTCTTTCTTTAACCTTCATTTTTTAGAAAGATTTTATTTATTTATTTATTTATTTTATTTAGAGTGTGAGTGAGGGGAGGGGCAGAGTGAGAAGGAGAGAGAGAATCCCAAGCAGACTCCCTGCTGAGCGTAGAGCCAGACATGAGGCTGATCTCATGATGTCTGAGATTATGACCTGTGACAAAATCAAGAGTCAGACGCTCAACCAACTGAGCCACCCAGGTGCCTCTAGGGTTCATTTTTGAAAGCTACTCTTGCTGGGTATCGGATTCTTGGCTAAAGGATTTTTCTTTCAGGACTTAGAATTTGTTTCCCTACTCCCTTCTGGCCTCCATTGTTTCTGATATGAAGTCACCTGTTAATCTAATTTGGGCTCCCTTTTAAGTGATGAGTTCATTTCTCTTAGTGCTTTCAAGATGTTCTTGCCTTTGCTTTCAGCATTTTTACTCTGATATGTTTGTGGATTTCTTGTGTTTCTACTACTTTGAATTTGCTGAACTTCCTGGACACATAAATTTATGACTGTTAAATTAACATTCGTTAATTGGAGCACAGATGCTGGTGAGTTGTGGTTCAACAACAGAACACAAGAGAAATTGAAATAGAGAAGTGTATTACTCCCAGGTCCTGGAGGAAGTACACGCATGCCTTGAGAGGCCAGATGGGAAGGTCAAGGCAGAGTGCAGACAGAGAGAGGTTGCACCTGAGGCACAGGCCTTATTAGAGTCCATGGATGGAGTGCTTTAGGGTTCCTGGGCTGGGACTGGATAGGTCAATACAAACCAAGAGTGGTCTTTTAGTAAGCCCCACAGGGGTCTTATCTAAGGAGCACATAAGGCACACAGATGCTGGGAGGCAGGGGAGACTTGATCAGAAGGCTTTTGGAGAAATCATATCAGGAACTTCCACTTGCTGTGACTCTGCAGGCTGCTATGTAGGGAATGTGCTTATATGAGGAGATTAGTGTCAGTTTAAGATTTTGGCAAGCCACTTAGCCAAACAAAATGTATGCCAAAGCAGCAATACCATGGAATTGTTTAGCTAAACTCTCATGATTATTGTCAATAAATTTGGGAAGTTTTAAAGTTTTGTAATGCTTTTTTCTCCCTCTCCACTTGTTCTGGTATTCCCATTATGCATATGATGACACACTTCACTGGTGCCCCACATTTCTCTGAAGCTCATTTTTCTTCATTATTTTTTCTGTCCTTCAACATGTATACTCTCTAATGACCTATCTTCAAGTTTGCTAATTCTTTCTTCTGCTAGTTCAAATATATTGTTGAGCCCTTCTAATGAAATTTTCATTTATAGGGTTTCCATTTGGTTCTTTAAAAGAATTTCTATCTTTATTGATAATACCTTATTTGATATAGCATTGTCACCATGTCTTTATTTCTTTAATCATGATTCCCTTTAGTTCTTTGAATATATTTATAAGGGTTTCTTTGAAGTCTTTGTGTGTTAAATCTGATATCTGGTTGCTCTCATAGGCAGATTCTTTTTCTTTTTGCTAATGTGTGGATCATACTCTGCAGTTTCTTTGCATGTCTTAATAAGTTTTCTGTTGGCAAATAGACATTTTATTTGTTAAAGATTTATTTTAAAGAGAGAGAGCACAAGCGGGGAGGTGGAGGGGCAGAGGGAGAAGCAGACTCCCCACCGAGCAGGGAGCCCAGCTCAGGGCTGAGGTGGCTCAGTCCCGGAACCCTGGGATTATATCCTGAGCCAAAGGCAGATGCTTAACTGACTGAACCACCCAGGTGCCCCATAATAGACATTTTAAATAATATATTGTTATTTCTGCATTCACCAGCTCAGGACCATATCAGAGGAGAATGATATTCCCAAAAAGAGATGAATTAGGGCCTGAACAAACCAGTTAAGGGGTGTAAATGGACCAAAACCAAACCAAACCAAACCAAAAAAAACAAAGAGAGATTGTTTAAAAAGTAAAAAGGGTACAAAGTTTGATTCTGGGAACCTAATGTTTGGTTTCATGGTTTAAAACTTGCTCAAAAGAACAACATTCATTTGGGTTTTATAAGAGAGTATCTGTTGTATATTGTATCACTTTCTTTCTGGAAATTAAGGAGGGAGGAATAGGCAAGCCAGGAATATAGAAAGGCTGATCTATTGCAGCTCCAGAATCTGTCACCCTTAGCTGGTGGGAAAAAGAGAGCAAGGGAAGCGGAAATAGTTTTAAATGTTTGGTCTTGTCTACTTGGCAACCTATTATTTTACTGTATTTTAGGGCTTTTTGATATAAAATTTGTATATACTGTATACATAGGTATGAAAAATATCAGCTGACCTTATTAGTTAAGTACCCCTCAATATGCTCCAGCCCTAGGCCAACATTAATCCACTGTCTGTATATTTGCCTTTTCTGGACATCTCATATAGATGGAATTATATAACATGTGGTCCTTTGTGACTAGCTGCTTTTATTTATCATAAAGTTTTGAAGTTTCATGTTGTATATAGCACGTATCAGTATTCATTTCTTTTTATTGTATGGATATGCCAACATTTTGTTTATCCCTTCATCAGTTTGATGGACATTTGGGTTGTTTCTAGTTTGGGGCTATTATGAATAATGCTACCATGAACATTCATGTACAAGGTTTTGAGTATATGCTTTTAATTCTCTTGGATATATATGGAAGAGTGGAATTGGTGGGTCATATGGTAATTCTTCCACTTTCTGAGGAGCTGTTGTGAATAATGCTGCTATGAACATATGTGCATGTTTTGTGTGAACCTATGTTTTCATTCTCTTGAGTATATACATGGGAGTAGAATTGTGGATCTATGTTTAACCATTTGAAGAACTGCTAGATTATTTTCCACAGTAACTCACCATTTTATATTCTATCCAGCAGTAATCATTATCTTTAGTTTTGATTATAGCCATCCTGGTGGGTATGTAGTATTTCATTGTTATTTTGTTTTGCATTTCCCTGTTGGCTAAAGGAAGTCACGGGATTTTATTATAACTTTATGCATAAAGAAAGTAAACAGGATTCCCTTAACATAAAATCTTATAATTATTTATGACTTTCAGTAAAACACCAGTGACAGTTTAAACATTATTACCAGGGTAGCAAAAAGTGAAATGAATAATTAGGTTTACAGATTTAGAAGGTAAGGGAAAGGAGAATGAGGCTGATATTCATTTATTATTCTCAGTTCAACACCTTATTATATCAGGTTTCTTTGAAATAAATTTTAAAACAAAAATGGTATTAAAATCCTCTGCATCTCCACAGGGAGAGGGTGGACATTTCCTTCATATTTTTCTAAGATTATTTTTTACTATTGTTCATTAGGTGGGTCTGCATCCTTAGGCTAAGATGTTTACTTGTTTGCATTTGTAAGATGAAACAGGAACAAAAAGCTCAAAATATAAGAAAATGGAAAATGCAGAAGATAATTTTTTAAAGACACAATATAATGTAGAGCATATAATGTTCTACAGTCAGGCAGAGATTTCATGTTCCATCTTGCACAATCCTGTCTTTGCCTGATTTCTCACTGTTACATCTTCTGCCTCATGATGAATGTCTGAGCCACCCAAATAACGTGGCATGTAAATCAAGAAACCATATATACTCATACTCACAAGACAAAAAGGGTAAATGTAAGATGTTGCTTACAGATCCATAGTTATTGACCCATTTGGGAACTGGGTTGTGTGTATCGTTAACCATCACATCCGGTAATGGATTCAGTCAGGATCCAGGCTGTCATTACCTCCTATCCCACCAAAACCCAACCTCCCCTGTTGCACTGCTGAAGAATAAAGGAAAGAGGGCATATTGATGTGATTTAAAGTAGTTAATCAATTAACAAGAATTCATAGTAACTCTTTTGGTGTGCATAGTGCCTTATGTTATACAATTTTCCAGGTATTTTTTTAGTTTTGTGACATACAGGTAGAAAAACACTAATTTACTGAATGACTAAACTGCAGGTACTTTATATTCTTTATAAAAACCCTTCATTTATAGAGAATAGGCAGAGCAGCAGCACATCTTCATTTTTTATCTGAAAAGAATGAGTCTCGGCGATATTAAAGGATATATGCAACTAAAAATGGTTCAGGTGGGGACTGGAATCTAGATCAGTTTGACCCCAGAACTCAGGAACATTAACCTGTGACTGACTCTCTCCACATGAGCTTGGATCTGGGAATACCTGCTGGTCAGGAGGCAGCCCATTTCTACATCACATTATACAAAAACTTCACACTCATCCTTTAGGCCCCATAAACCCCTAAAATGGGAGTAATGGGAGGGGCAGGGAGTAGAAAGTAATAGGCCTGAATCTTTAACCAATTCTCTTTCCTTTTCTTTTCTGCAGTGAGCATTTGGGTTCATTTTCCTAAATACACAGACTGAGAAAAGCAATGACACTGCACTTTAGCCTCAACAACTGACCTGTTATCCTGCTGAGTCTTCATCTTCCAAGAGCTGGTGCCCAAGCCTCCTCTTAGCTCCATATCCCATCTCCCTAGTTTCTTTTTATTCAAGCTTATACTTGCTTCTTCTGTTACTTTGAATTTTACTGAATCTATCAAGTTTTCTTTATTCTTCTTTTCCCTCAACTGGATTAAAAAATATTCTCTCGCTTTTAGAGGTTACTCTCAATTTTTTTTTAAGATTTTATTTATTTGACAGAGAGAGAGAGACAGTGAGAGAGGGGACACAGGCTTCCCACTGAGCAGGGATCCCGATGCGGGACTCGATCCCAGGACCCTGGGATCATGACCTGAGCCGAAGGCAGATGCTTAACGACTGAGCCACCCAGGCGCCCCATACCCTTAAATTTTTAATTTGTATCTTTGATTTGTAATTAGCTGGCATCTCACGAAACACCTTAGAATGTTTTAAATACTGGGGTGCCTGGGTGGCACAGTTGGTTAAGCGTCCAACTCTTGGTTTGGGCTCAGGTTGTGATCTTGGGGTCCTGGGAACAGGCCTGTATTGGCTTCTGCGCTCAGTGTGGCCTCTGCTTGGGACTCTTTCTCCCTCTCCCCTTCCCCCTCCTCCCTGTGCTCTCTCTCTCTCTGTCTCGCAAATAAATAAAATCTTAAAAAGAGAATGCTTTAAGTACATTCTATTATTTTGTGATTTTCATCTGTTTTGAAACATTAAAATTTACATTTTGAAACAATTTGAAACAATATCTGAATTTGAAACAAATTCAAAAAATTTTGAAACAAAATTTGAAAAATTAAAATTTAATAAAAAAATTAAAATTAATTATTACTTAGTATATGCTTAGACTTCCCAACGTATTTACCAGTTTTATCTCATTCTATCTTTCCAGGTTTAATTTACTTCTTCCTAACATACATCCTTTAGAAATTATCCAGTGAGTGTATGAAGGAAAGAAGTGGATAGTATTAAATTTATGTCCAAAGGGAGGCTTAGGACACCGTTTCTTCCTTTACTGAGATTCAAGGCCTACTCTATTCCTAGGCACTTGTCATCATGGACCTGCTCCTCTTGTTCTTTCTCTTTAGTGCTTTGTGTATAGAAAGTAGGCTTTCCCATTTGCTTGCTTATTTATTTATTTGGTTGTTTGCTTGTTTGTTTAAAGATTTTACTTGAGAGAGAGAGCATGGGAGGGGGTCAGAGGGAGAAGCAGACTCCCTGCTGAGCAGGGAGCCCAATGCAGGACTTGATCCTGGGCCTCCAGGATCATGACCTGAGCTGAAGGCAGTCACTTAACCGAGTCACCCTAGTGCGCCCATCTGCTCTTTCAACCATAGATTACTTTCATGCCTTTGATGTCTATTACTGAGTGGAGAGATATAAACAAGGCAAGGCATCCCTGGGATATGACCCAAAGGAGAGATGCAGAAACACGATCCAGAAGGGTGAGTTGGAAAAGGAAGGACACTTGGGCACCTGGGTGGCTCAGATGGTTAAGCGTCTGCCTTCGGCTCAGGTCATGATCCCGGGGTCCTGGGATCAAGTCCCGCATCGGGCTCCTTGCTCAGCAGGGAGTCTGCTTCTCCCTCTCCCTCTGCCTCTCCCCCTGCTTGTTCTCTCTCTGTCTCTCTTGCAAATGAATAAATAAAATCTTAAAAAAAAAAAAAAGGAAAAGGAAGGACACAGTGCAACATGGGATCTCCCTTCTTGCCATATATTAATATTGTATGTAACCTGATTTTACCTAGGTAACCAAGGTCTGTGGACATGAAGTCTTTCCCTTGTATGGGTTCTCCTAAGCACTCACTACTTAGACATCAAATCACTGTCTAGACAGAACAGGTTCATTCAAAGAATATAGAGTTATTTAATTCAAGAAGATATATTTACGTTTGTGGGCATGAGAAAGGAGATGTTAAGTGAAATACCCAATTAATAAGTGAACATTATTTAAAATTAGAAGAACTTGGAAAAGGCACAGGTTTATCTGGTGAGAATAAAAGGAAATGACCAGTTTTGTGAAGGGGAATCACACCTCCAGGAAGTTTCAAGATGGGAAAATGCTCAGATATGCTAGAGGGAAAAAGAGTATTTCAGAAAAGAGAGAAGAAACATCATCTTACCTGAGGCATTGCTTTAAGATTTACAAGAGAGGACCTTTTGCTCTTTTGGATTCTTTGTTAGAAAAGTGAACGGGGGAGAGAAAAGAGAGGTAAAAGAAGCAATGTTAAACCCTACTTGCCATAAGAGTTTCCATAATAACTTGGTTAAATCTGCCTAGTTAAGTAGTAAACATTTACTATTAAGTATTAAGAATCGTGTTAAATATTAACTATTCAGTAATACAGGTTTGAGTAATAGAGAAGAAACTGATTATGTACTTTTCTGCACTGCAGGCTCCAGTCACATGGAATAGATTTTTCCTTTAAATGAAGTTTCAAATATTAATTTTTACAGTAAATATTTTTATCAGAATAAGACTGTGATTAGAAGTATTTCAGGGTATTTAGAGTGTCTGAAAAAGTTATTAAATCACCATGATTTCATCTAAGAAAAGGGGGGGAAAACCTCTCAAAGAAGTGCATAGAGATAAAAAGTATTTTTCTTTAGTGCTACCTACTGAATCCTGGTCATTTCTTTTCTTTTTTAAAAAATTTTTCTGCTCAGTTCAAGACATTAAGATTATTTAATATGGTGTTCCTAGTATGTGATCCTATCATCTGTAATTTTACCTCTTCCCAATTCTTTTTTTTTTTACTCTTGATGAAAATCCAATATATTTATTTTTTAAATAATTTTTTATTGTTATGTTAATCACCATACATCATTAGTTTTTGATGTGTTCCATTATTCATTGTGCATAACACCCAGTGCTCCACGCAGAATGTGCCCTCTTTAATACCCATCACCAGGCTAACCCATCCCCCCAGCCTTCCCAATTCTTTTTAAAAAAATATGTGCAAGTTTAATGTTTACAATGTGATGATTTTATTTTATTATTTTTTTAAATGCAGAGTTTTTCACAAACTTAATTTTTTTTTTTTTTTTTTAAGATTTCATTTATTTGTCAGAGAGAGAACAAGCAGGGGAAGCAGCAGGCAGAGGGAGAAGCAGGCTCCCCACCGAGCAAGAAACCCATTGCGGGACTTGATCCTGGGACTCTGGGATCATGACCAGAGCTGAAGGCAGATGCTTAACCGACTGAGCCACCCAGCCATCCCTACAATGTGATGATTTTAAACATATATATATTATGAAATGATTACCACCATAAGGTTAGTTAACACCTCCATCCTCTCATATAATTACCTTTTTTATTTTTGTGGTGATAATGCTTAAGATCTAATCTCTTAACAACTTTCAAGTATATAATACACAGTATGGTTAACTATAGTCACCATACTGTACATTAAGTTCTCTAGAAATTACTCATCTTTTGTATTCTTTGACCGATATCTCTACATTTCTTCCACCCTCCTAACCCCTTGGCAATTACCATTCTACTCTCTCTTTCAATGAATTTGGTTTTTTAGATTTCACATGTAAGGGAGATCATACAATATTTGTCTTTCTCTGACTTTCACTTAGCATATGCCCTCAAGGTTCATCCGTTGCCACAAAAGGTATGACGTACTTCATTTTAAAGGCTGAATAATATTCCATTGCATATATATGCACATATTCTTCATTCATTCATCCATCAGTGGACACTTAGATTACTTCCATGTCTTGGCTGTTGTGAAGAATGCTACAATGAGTATGGGACTGCAGATATTTCTTCGATATCCTCATTTCCTCTGGATATCTCTATACTGCTGTTTTACTTGATTAGAAACAGTCATAATTCTGGAAGCAGAATCAAAATGACACATACCTAACTAGACACAGCGCTTCTCAATTATTCATTAATACCACTTACATAGTGATCTAATTTCACAGTCGTCGTGGAACACACAAAATCATGATAAATAAGAGTTCGTACAGTTTCCTTGATCTCATCCATTTTACAAAACCACAATCCCATGGACCTGACATAACTCCTCTAAGCCCATCTCATAATTCCACACAAGAATACCAAATCAATCTTAGAAACCACTTACTGAATCGTCACACTGAGTCTCAAACACAAGTCACTAACTAATCATTCTGCAAGGTTTATCAACTTCTTATAAAGATAAATATAAACTGACCTATTACCCAACATTTTTTTCTTCTAGGTATTTCCCCAGGAGAAATGGAAACATTTCAGCTTTATTCGTAACATATAAAACCTGGAAATACAACAAATGTTCACCAAGAGAAAAATGAATGAACAAATTGTGGCATATTCACACAATTGAATGCTGTCCATAAATAAAAATGAACTACACAACATTAATAAAGCTTACAAAACTAGGATGTGCAAAAGGAGACATATGTGATTGCAGAACTGACAAAACTAAATTACGGCGACGTATCCCAGAACTATGGCGGTCTGTTGTGAGACTGACTGGAAAAGGACACCAGAGAACTTCCTGGCAGTGATTGTATAAAACCCGCACCAGGGCAGGCATACACATACTGAGCGTGTGCTCAGTGCCAGATGACATTCTAGGTGCTGGGGCTTTCTCAAGGGGCAAAACTGACAACAAAACTTGTCACTCTCTGGTTCACGACCACGGACCTGGGGTCCCGCACATACAGGCCTGAGCGAAGAGAAGCCTCGACAGGCACCGGCTCCCAGTTCTCGCCTCAGCCATTTCCGCCCAACCTGCGGTGCCCGATCGCCCTCAGCACGGATTTCCGATTCCCTCCTTGGTCCTCCTCCACCAGGTTCCTGATTCCCTCTTTTCTCCTCAGCGCTCTGGGTTTAGGGATTCCGGTTCTCAGCCGGTCCTTCCCGACGCAGGCTTCTTCCGTCTTCCTCCTCGCCCCGCCTCCGGCAGGCTTCCGCTTCCCTTTTCCTTCTTTCCCCCACCCAGGTTTCCAATTACTTCCTCGGCTGGGGCTCTAATTCAACCCAGAGGAACCCTCGCTCCCAAAAAATCATCACCTGGCTCTTCGGCGTCTGAAGAACCGCCAGCGGCGGCCCTCCTCCGCCCAGGAGGAGCGACCCGCCCACCCTGGAACTCCCAGGAGTCTCCGGGGCGTGGCGCGGGCTTTGCGACCGCTGCCCTCCCCTTTGCGCTCGAAAACTTGGACGTTTTCAGTGTTGGACTACGTTTCCCACAGGCCCCAGGGCTACGAATGAACTTCGACTTCTGTTCCCCTTCCGGTATCGTCGTGGTTATTGGGGCATGCCTGGTGAGTTGAGGTGACCCCGCTCGGGTTGCGGGAGGGGCTCGCGGTGTGGAGGCCCTAAGCCCCGGGGGCGCGGGGTGGGGCAGGTGGAGCCAAGGGGCTCGTCCCAGTGTTTGCGTGAACCCCGGACGACGTTGGTTTCCGGTGCTTTGTGACGAGTTCATTGTGGGGTGTTAGTGCACGCGCGCGCATGCGTGTGAGTGAGCGTGTGTGACGGGCCCTGGAGTGCCCATACTGGTATACTGTTGGGCTAGTGGGACTATCAGTACATTGTCTGCGTTGATGTGGGTTTCTAATACTGTGACCGAGTAATCTCTGACAGCTCGGTTGTACTGACTGTAAGTTTGAACTAAGTGGGTGTGGGACAGAGGGAACGTTGGTGAACTGAGTGTTGCCCACCCAGGATCCACTCTTAAGTTCCATGGTTCCTTGGAACGTGTTTCCTTGAATTCTCTTTTCTTACACCCTAGGGCCAGTTTGATCTAGCTATAGAGAAATAGACATCAGAGGGGAAGTCATTGATGTCAGGCCTAGAATGAAAGTTCCAAGCAGGAAAGTACACCTCAGTCATGGGATGAGAATTTAGGCTTGCACTTGACTTCAAGACAGACTTCTGGGAATACATGAGGGGAGGGTCACAGGGTAAAGGATTTCTTGTTGGGCGAACCTCTTTTGGATACACTCTGGAGGGCATTTACGTGTTTCAGAACCACACGTGTGCCCCCTAGAGACTGCTGTGAACTTATTTAGATTCCAGCGCTGGTTAGAGGTGATGCTGACCTTTTTCTCTGATACTGGTAAAAGTCAGCAGTATCCTAGTTACCTCTTACTTCCACCTGGATGTATTTGTGATGGGTAATGGGTTATGTCTGATGGTGGACAGTGTGTTCTTATTTAGCCTGTCCAGAGTCTCAAGAGTTTCTTCTTGGTCCTGTAGTTCTGCAAGAGAAGCCCCCTGAAGTGGAGGAGAGCGTTGCCACTTAAAAACCCATTCAAGGTCAGTTCATGTTTACTTTTTGTTCTGTCATGTATATTTGTTTTACACAACATTGAATATTTGCTGTCGTTCTAAATTGTAAGACCTAATTGTGAGCTGTCCATTTACCTGGTCCCCAGGTTGCCCCTTCCCAATTAATAACAGGACCATAGGGATGGGTCCCTGTCTCTTCCAGTGCCTTTCCAAATACCCTTTTTCTTCCCAGTTAATATTCACATTACTATTGGTAATTATTCAGTTTCCCCATGTGCTCTTTTCTTTCCAAAGGATGGTACAGAAATAGAACTAGTTGAACTCTTCAAGGATAAACTAAGAACTTATTTTAGAATGTGTTTTGTCAAGGAAGAGACTAGTGGTTAGGTAGAATAAAACACCAGATACCTTTAATCTTATTCAGAGACTTGATTTTCAAACAAAGCAAGGTAGGAAATGGTTTGATTGGTTTCAGTCAGTAAGACATTTTAGGAGTAGGAATATGATTGGAGTTTTGTGAAGAGAGGTCTTTGTGAGCAAGGGCGGGGAGTTTTTCCTGAAGAGTCCATGAGGAGATTTGAATGGTGACTAAGTCTTGAGATTTGGCAGTATGACTCTCTTTCAGACCACACAGTGGTACAGACTGTGAGAGGCAGCATGATATAATGGTAATTGAGTCTAAAGCAGCACCTTCTGATGGAAATACAATGTAAGTCACTTGTGTAACTTATTTTTTTTATTTTTTATTTATTTTATCCTTAAAATGAGGCCTTTATTTTTTTTTAATTTTTTTATTAATAAACAATGTATTACTTGTTTCAGGGGTACAGGTCTGATTCATCAGTCTTACACAATTCACAGTGCTCACCATAGTGCATCACTCAGCCACCCCATCCTTCCCATCCCCCTCCACTCCAGCAACCCTCAGTTTGTTTCCTGAAATTAATAGTCTGTTATGGTTTGTCTCCATCTCTGGTTTCGTTTGTTTCATTTTTTTCCTCCCTTCCCTAATGATCCTCTGTCTTGTTTCTCAAAATCCTCATATCAGTGAGATCACATGATACTTATCTTTCTCTTATAGACTTATTTTGCTTAGTATAATACCCTCTGGCTCCATCTACGTCGTTGCAAATGGCAAGATTTCATTTTTTTATGGCTACATAATATTCCATATCTTCTTTATCCATTCATCTGTTGATGGACATCTAGGCTCTTTCCATAGTTTGGCTATTGTGGACATTGCTGCTATAAACATTGGGGTGCATATGCCCCTTCAGATCACTACATTTGTATCTTTGGGGTAAATACCCAGTAGTGCAATTGCTGGGTTGTAGGGTACCTCTATTTTCAACTTTTTGAGGAACCTCCATACTGTTTTCCAGAGTTAGCCACTTGCATAATTTAAAAATTTCTTTTGTACACATTTTAAAAAGTTAAAAGAAACAGTCGAAATTAAGCTGGATAATACAATTTTATTTTAATTTAATTTTTTTATTTTAACCAATATATCTGAAATATCATTTCAACATGTAATAATATAAATAAGTTGAAATATTTTATTTAATTTTTTTATGATTTTATTTATTTATTCGACAGATAGATAGAGCACAAGTAGGCAGACTGGCAGGCAGAGGGAGAGGGAGAAGCAGGCTCTCCACTGAGCAGGGAGCCGGACGTGGGGCTTGATCCCAGGACCCCAGGATCATGACCTGAGCCAAAGACAGCCGCTTAACCAACTGAGCCACCCAGGCGCCCCAAGTTGAAATATTTTAAATTCCTATTTCATACTGTGTTTCAAGATCTGCTACATATTTTACTGTTATAGCACTTCTCAGTTTGAATGCTAAATTTTCAGTGGTTATGGTGAAATGTAGTTATACCAAAAGAATAAAGTTGTGTTTAACTGAAAAACATTTTATATTGCTTTTGTATTTGAATTAAAAATTAAAATAAAATTGAAAATTCAGTTCCTTGTTCAGTCTAGCCACATTTCAAGGAGGTCAGTAGTTATTAATCTTTACATTTTATAATCTTTTGTTGTAAAATGTAGATAACGATCATATTAATGCCTTACAGTTTTTATAAGGATTGTATACATTATTCTGGGCACAGCCCTAGAGCACTTAATAACAGCCTTGCATTTAACAAATCCTCAAGAAACAAAACTGTTGTTATGTGAAGATTCAAGAAACAAAACTGTTGTTATGTGAAGATTCTAAGTATTCACCATAAATTTTCTATAAATCAAGAACAATGAAAATATAAAATTAATTTTGATGAGCATTTAAAAGGAATCTTTGAAAATCAGATTTGCTAACATCCTAGAATAGAACTTCTTAACCTAGGGATGCCTGGGTGGCTCAGTCGGTTAAGGGAATGATGCCTTTGGCCCAGGTCATGATCCCCAGGAGCGTGGGGCTCCCTGCTCAGCGGGGAGTCCGCTTCTCCCTTTTCCTCTGCCTCTCCCCCCAGCTCCTGTTCATTCTCTCTCTCAAAAATAAATTGGAAAAACAAACAAACAACCCAGCAAACTTCTTAACCTAAGGCAAATTGACTCCATTTTAGTTCTCACAGGGACCACAAATCTCTTGAAATTCTATTCAAAATCATTCTATATAATGCCTAACATTTTTTATTTTTTTGGGTTATTTTGTTTGCAGAGTATCTTTAATTTCATGGGGTTATATGAAACATATATGAAAGCTTAAAAACTAATCACATTACATAAATGTGATGTAATACCATACAGGTAAGAGCAACTGTGTAGTCTTAGAAAAGGAAAATGACATTAATATTATATAATATATTTACATAAGAAAAAGAATACTCCAAATTGTTAGTATTGTATATGAATCAGTTTTACTAAAATTGCATTTGTAAGCAATCTTGTAAGAATATATCTGAAATATTACTTATTGAATAATAAAGGAATGAAGACATGTATAATAAGCACATACTCTGTACAAAACACATTTCTGCCTCATTTACACGTTTTATTTAGTTTTTTTAACAAAATTCAGGAAAATTGAACCAAAATTCAAATAAATTTGAAGATCTAATTGGCTTTATTTTCTGATTTCATGAATCAGGTAGCACCCCATCTAACAAATAGTGGGAACTCCATTGAGCTAAACAAAGGGAAGGTTTTAAAAGGCAGAAGAGGGCATTAAAAAATAGATTTATTAGCAAGGAATGCATTGTTTAAGCAGAGTTAACCTCCTAAAGGGAGCTGAAGGGGTCTATCAGTAAATTTCCTCCTATTGACAGAAAATTCCATGTTAAAAGTTTACATTCCTTGGCGTTGCAACTGCTGTTAGGTTAGGTATTAAGTCTTGGCTTACTGACTTGGGGCCTTAACCTAATTGATACTATTTTGGGTCTGTGGTTTTCTTTTTGACTACTCCCCTCCTTTGATCAGCTTAACTGAGAGATCAAAATTTAAAGCATTAACACAACTCAGCTACTACTCTTTAGTTCTTGGAGCTTTTGTTGATTCTTTGTGCGGCATTCACAGGTCATGACTTTTGGCTTTATCTCTGTGATATTCACAGGTTACAAAGTTTTTAAGTCAGTCATCCTTTTTTTCCTTTCTGACATTCCAGTCTAAGATCATTTGACTAGTGGTTAGTGGCTGCAAACATGCACTTAATGCTTTTGAGAGAATATAAAACACCAGGGAGATTATTATGATGACTATAAACAGGATAATTTCCAAAGTTTGGAGTGCACTTTGAAACCATGGTCCCCAAGACCCAAACAAATCAAACTCAAATAAGTCAAAGACTCCTGTGGAAGGCATCATCTTTTTAAGTCAAGTGGCTTTTTTGTGATTTTATGTAATTGATTTTCTGCTTCCCCAGGAGTATTAATCTAGGTGTAGCAGGTAGTGTTGTACATAGCACAGATACCTCCTTGCTCAGCTAAAAGATAATTAAAAGTAATGCTATTATCAAGAACAACTTTGTCCAGGGCAACCCTCTTGGGTCCCCTCCCTCTTTGGGAGCTTTGTACTATCACCTTGCTATTGCTCAATAAACCTTACTTTGCTGTCCACCCCCCGAACCCCCCCCCCCCGCCAAAAAAAGAACAACTTTGTCCTGAGAGTCTAAAGGTCTTTGTTGGGCAGTTATTGCGTTAGCAGCAGATTCTGCAAAAATTTCAAGAACTAAGAAGTTAGCTTCATTTACATTGATCCCTAATCACTAAGGATAGGGACCTGTGAAAACAAGTGAATCTTGAGTCATGAATGCTTCCTTGTAAATCCTTTATAACTTGATGATGTAAATTCAGATGTCAACCAATGAGATGTCTTATTTTGCTTATGAAAAGTTAGGGGCACAGTTAGATTTTTCTCCTCTCCTGAAATAAAAGGTTCTAAATTCCAAAGGTTACTCCCTACCCCTTAGTAATAGCCTGAGAGATAAAGATGAGGGTGTTATCTTTCTAGGCCAATGCCAAAGGAAAGAAAATGAATAGAAGGAGAAAGGGTTTCATGCGTAGTTAAAGTACGAAGTTTTGATCCATAATCTTGGGTGAAAGCAGTGAATCTTGATGTCAGGTACTTCTCTTCCTTGTTAATTTGATTTATAAATCTCCAGCATCTGTATGAGATCAGGTGTCATGTGGAACCTTCTTTGGTTGTGTGATATGTACCCAAGGCTCAATAACCTAGTTTTGCAGCAGTGTCAGTGGTGAGGAGCCCTTGGTAAGTAAGGCCCTCTTTACAACTGGCTTAAGGGCTGTCTTTTTCTGATGATTGTTGCAGAATATCCAGTTACCAGGCTCTATACTGACCAACCACACCCTTTGAACTGGGATCCAGGAAGGCTTCTTTACCTATTGATGATAAACTTGAGCATAAGACATTAGAGACTTAGAGTAGCTGGTCATACTAGCATGAAACAATAAAGCATCAGCAGAAGGTTATATAATGCTGGAATTTCAAGAAGTTTGTAAGGTCTTTGTTAAGGCTCATAGGATTTGTCCAATGAAGTGGATGCCCCGATCACAGATCACTGCAGATCGTGGAATGTATACAAGTGGGAAACACACTTGTTAATAATATTTTTCTTTGCTACTTTGACGCCTTGTAACATGTGAAGGCTTTAAGAGAAAACATGTACAATAACAATCCACACTGACTGGCAGCTGAATGAATAATTGCAAGTGTTCAGAGGGTCCAGAGGGAGGGGATTCAGGCCCCTGGGGACGAGAATAGTTTTTCCAGGATTATGGACCTGACAGATCAGGCACTGGCAGATTGTTTTTGCAGTTTTGCAGATGTCTCCCCACCAGTGTCTTACTTATAATGAGTCATCTTAAATGCACTGTGGTAGGTAAAGGAAAGCAAAAGACAAAATAGAGGGTTTGTCAAGGAGTAGGGAAAAACCAAGCAGCTGTTTTGGGTTTCCCATACCACTAACTGTTCCTTTAATTTACAGCCATTGTTTACCCATCTTGATTGCTTTGATTTCGGAGGAAACTGCTGCTGTGTTACAAGTACATCAGGATGGCAACAGTGTGGCAGTGAGGGGCCATTTTTGCAAAAGCAGAATTGACTTTATCCGTATGTGTCATCATCTTTATGATTGTGCTGCTGCTATCTTTGATGAAAGCCAGCTTGATCACATATTAAAATTTCTTTCCAAAGATTGTTTTCTGACAAATCTTCTACTTTCTTTTTTACATTTATATATTGCCTTATGTTTTCCCTCTTTAAATAACCAGCCTCACTTGAGGACAAAACTACTTTCTTTTCCTTAATAAAAATCTATTTCCATTCCTTAATGCTTTTTCTTAGCAAAAACACACATCTTTCTTTGCATACAGAGTTGTTTCCCTTATTCTTTTCGGTAGTCTTAATTATATTTATTAGCATTCTTAACTCTTAGAAACCTTAATTTCTAGTGAAAATTTAGTAAGCAAATGTGAACTGTCTGGTATACCAGCAATCTAGATTTGCAAATTTATGAACATATCACATAAATTCTAGAGGCATACACTTTTGTGTTTCATGCTTTTCATACTCTTACTATGGTCTTTCCTTTCCACTCAAAGATTCCCTTTAATATTTCTTAAAGGGCTGGTTAAGTGGTCATGAACTGCTTTCGTTTTTGTTTGTCTGAGAAACTCTCTCTCTCCTTCGATTCTGAATGATAGCCTTGCTAGGTAGAGTATTCTTGGCTGCAGATTTTTTCCCTTTCTGCATTTTGAATATTATCATGCCACACTGCAATGTTTCTGCTGAAAAATCCACTGATAGCCTTGTGTGTGTATGTACAATTACCCTTGTGTGTAATTGTCTTTTCTCTTGCTTTTACTTTTTCTTTATCACTACTTTTTGCCATTTTAATTATTATGTATCTTGGTGTGAATCTCCTTGTGGTGATTTTTTTGGGGGATCTCTGTGCCTCCTGGATCTGGGTATCTGTTTCCTTCCCGAGATTACAGAAGTTTTCAGATATTATTTCTTCAAATAAATTTTCTGCCCTGTGTTCTCCTCTTCTGCGATTCCTATAATGTGAATGTTATTACGCTTGGTGGAGTTGCTGAGTTCCCTTGTCTATTCTCATTTTGCATAATTTTTTCTCTCACTTGCTTAGCTTGATTTCTTTCCATTACTCTGTCTTCCAGGTCATTAATTTGTTCCTCTGTTTCCTCTAGCCTACTATGTATTCCATCAAGTGTATTTTCAATTTCAATTATTGTGTTTTTCATCTCTGATTGGTTCTTTTTTATCTGTGTATTAAGAGTCTCGTTGAGGTCCTGCATGCTTCTCAAGTGCAGTGAATCTTTATGATCCTTACTTTAAATTTACTGTCAGGTATATTACTTATCTCCATTTTGCTTAGGTTTATTGCTATACTTTTTTTTGGTTCTTTCATTTGGTCATATTCCTCTGTGGGCTCATTTTGCCTACTCTGTGTCGGTTTTGTGTGTGATGAAAGTCAGCTGTGTCGCTTTCTCTTGAAAGTAGTGGGTGCAGCATAAGCACTTTTAACAAAGCGGTGCTGGTCGTGTTCCACGGGGACCTGCAGCCACGGTAGAGACCAGGGCAGCTGGACCGCTCTGCGGAGTCACTCAGGTCAGGGGTGCCATTGTACCAGGGTGCCCACATCCTCCACAAGAGGTCAGAAGATGCGGTATCTGCGCCAGTCTTCTTGGGGAAGGGCCCCACGGCGCAGGGACTGAGACAGGCCCGGCCGGGGGGGTGGGGCAGGGCATGGTGTAAGCAAATTAGGTAGCAAATGCCTGCATTGCCCGGGTTCCCACAGTGCTGGGCCCAGGGGAAGGAAACGGCATCTGCCAGCTCCTTTGTTCCTGGAAAAGTACCCCCATGAACTCTGAGATTAATAACTTGTCGACCACTGAGAGTCGGGGACCTGGGGTGGCGAAGGAACTGAGAAAAAGAGACGACAGTATAGCGAGGCACAGGGGACCCCGAGCAAACAGCCCGAGGTGCCAAGGTTTATTTTCCATGCTCTTATATACCTTTTACAGCAGGGGCGTAGTAAGGCACATTCCTCCATGTATACAGGATTAGTCAAGCACTTAAGAATCTTTAAAACAGAATAAAGGAACAAAGAGGGAAGTGCCCAGTGTGCTGTTTACAGGACAAGGGAACAAAGGAGAGTGCACAGTGTGCTGTTTACAGCTGGCTTCCTATCTACAAAACATCTGCTGTACTTTAGAACTGACCACACACGTCCCAAGGGCATTTCACTCTGATCCTTTCGGGTTATTTTTAACCCTGCAATCTCGAGTTTTCTCAGAGATCTCGGAGTCAGAGCGAACACGCACCAGTGGTGGTTGTGGCGTTCTGTTTCCCACAATAACTTACTGTCCCTCGTGTATTACCCAGGCCTTTCTCAAACTGCTGCTTCTAAGCCATACTTCAGTGGGCAGTCTGTTGTACTGACTCTAATTTAAGGACAGGGACTCAGCTTCATATCACCCTCTGGCCTTTCCCAGCAGTGAGCTTGCTGATTTTTAAAGTTCCAGGCTTCAAGTACTACTGGTTGTAAGAACTCATGAAATTTGGCCCCCTGACTTTCAAAGCCAAACGGTGTGGGGATTCATCTTCCCTGTTCAGGCTCCCTGGTGTGATAGTCTGTTTCTTGCCCTTCTGTGCATCTGCAGCTCCCTCCTTCCAGCATCTGTCCTGCAGGGTTTAGCTTCCCACTGCATCTCTGCCCTTCCTGCCCTCTTCAGTGTGGCCTCTTCTCTACATTTAGTTGTGGAGTTTGTTCTGCCAATCATCAGGTCGTTTTCAGGGTTATTTGCACTGATGTGTGACCTAGTTATATCTGTGGGATGAGGTGAGATTAGGATCCTCCTACTCCACCATCTTTCCTGGAAGTCTTCCCTAAGCTGTTACCTTTTTGTTGACAGATTTTGTAAGAGATAATATGAACTTACTTAGCTAGTAAACTCAGGTAGAATAAAAGTTTTATATTTAATGCTAATTTTAAAGACATGCCTGTTAATTAAACATCAACCTTAAATTAGCTTTCAAATAGAATATTTCCTCAGATAACATAAACTTGAAAAGCATTTGGGTTAGTTTCTCTCTTTCTGAGTGTTACAGAATGGCCTATAGTTTCAAGTGCTTCACTTGAATAGGGCTTTTACAAATTAATTTTAGTGATACCCTCTGGAGGTAGAATATCTCATATACATCCATATACATTTACAGCTGTATACGGACACAGACACAAATGCACGGATCAAAGACCATATAGTTAAAATATTTGTGGAGACGATTTTTAAGATTTGTTTTTGTCCCTGGAATTAATCTTAAAGAGGTTATACCAAATTTGGGTACAAGAGTCCTTTTTGCAGTTTGTATTTTTTTTTTTAAAGATTTTGTTTATTTATTTGACAGAGAGAGACACAGCAAGAGAGGGACCACAAGCAGGGGGAATGGGAGAGGGAGAAGCAGGCTTCCCGCCGAGCAGGGAGCCCAATGTGGGGCTCGATCCCAGGACCCTGGGACCATGACCTGAGCCGAAGGCAGATGCCTAATGACTGAGCCACCCAGGCGCCACCAGCAGTTTGTATTTTTAAAAAGTCTCTTTCCCTTTTTATTTCTTTTAATCTCAGGTTTACATTTCAAAGGTATGATAAGAGATGTAACTTCTAGGGACAGAGAATATAAGTGCTTCCAAGAAGGACTTTGGTTTCCTAAGGCCAATAATTTACAAGCCTTTTGAGATAAACAAGGGAAGTTTTGAAATTGGTAAAGGATTAGGTGAATTTTGAATTGCCTTTAAAGCTGACTTTTGGGGCACCAGGGTGGCTTAGTCAGTTAAGCATCTGCCTTCGGCTCAGATGAGGATCCCAGGGTTCTGGGATCAAGCCCTGCATCAGGCTCCTTGCTCAGCAGGGAGTCTGTTTCTCCCTCTCCCTTTACCCCTCTCCCCTGCTCGTGCTCTCTCTCACTCGCTTTCTGTCTGTCTCTCAAATAAATAAATAAAATCTTTAAAAAAAATAAAGTTGACTTTTGAAGTGCAAAGGATTTGTAAGGATAGTTGCTCTCAGTTGAGGGAATTGGGTTGTTACTTAAATCAACATTATAGGTTGGTCCACCTATCCAACTATATTATCCTCAATTTGCTTCTTTCTTTATGGGTAGATCTAATTTTAAATATTTGTGGCAGTATGCATAACCTGCCTTGGGTCTAAGATGGGTCCTCAAAGAGCATGTAAAGGATA
Organism: Zalophus californianus; assembly: GCF_009762305.2. NCBI lineage: Eukaryota > Metazoa > Chordata > Mammalia > Carnivora > Otariidae > Zalophus > Zalophus californianus. The sequence goes on from NC_045611.1 coordinate 44,417,733, forward strand.
TTACCTTCCCAAAATCCAGAGTTACTCCCAAAGATAGCCAAGCGTAAGAACCAACAACCTGCACATCCCAGACAGGCAGAAAGCCAAGCCCAGTCACACACAACTAGATAAGAAGGCAGCAGCTATCCCTGGGAGACAAAGGATCAATATAGTGGATTTGGATTTGGAAAGGAAGAGACAATGTGAAATTTTATTTTCCTTTGAACTTGGCATTACAGATAGTGATTCAGAGGAACTGATTCTGGTAAGAATTTTCTTTACTGGCTCCTGCCAGTTTTTCTAGGATCCACTCTGCAGGCTCTGATATCTACCAGAGTTTCCCTTGGCTGTTTAAAGGAAAATGTGGAAGTTTACCAGAAAATCCCTCAGTTTTGTCAACTCGGGGAGGGGCCCTCCTTTGAAGGTGGTATGGGGGTGCCTGTAAGGCCATTAACTTGGCAGACTTTTGTTTATGGTTATGTAGTCTTCAGAGTGGATAAACAATTCAGAAGATTAGTAGAATGAGTACTCAAAGGAGGATAGAGAGGAGCAGTAGTTATGTCTTACAATCTTTTGTTGTAGATACCTCTTACATATTTAATTTTTCTCCAGCCTTCTTCAGCCTAATCTTTTAATGACACTATTTTGGAATTTTTAAACCTTTTGGAGGCTTCTCTTTGTCAATTCTGTTTAATTTGGGAAGCCTTGCTTTCAAGTGCACTTACATGATCTTACCCAATTGGATTGTTCCCCGTCATGACCTTGGTATTTCTACATTTTATTTCCCATGAGGGCTGACAGCAGTTCAGTAGGACCCTAACCACAAATGGAATTAACCCACATTTCTGCCCAGCCATGTCTAGTTGCAAATGGGGTACAACTCACATTTCTGTCCAGCCTTAGCCTGGAGCCCCCAACTTGATGGTTACCAAGCCAAATTCTTTAGGACACAAAACAAGCAGGTAGATTTTTATAGCTTCCAGGACCATAGATCTTAGATATAAAATAAGCAAGTGTCTGGGGCGCCTGGGTGACTCAGTCGGTTAAGCATCTGCCTTCGGTTCAGGTCATGATCCCCAGGTCCTGGGATCGAGCCCCACATCAATCTCTCCACTCAGCAGGGAGCCTGCTTCTCCTTCTCCCTCTGCCTGTTGCTCTCCCTGCTTGTGTTCTCTCTCTCTCTCTGTCAAATAAATAAATAAAATCTTATAAGCAAGTGTGCCAGAAGGTGGAATGCTTAACTCTTTGGAGTTTAAAGATCCCATTAACTAAGCCTTTATTTCCATAAACAAGACAAACCAGTGTGCATGTAACCAACATTGCACCGTTACCAACAGTAACCAAGAGATGTCATTGTGGGCTGACCAAGAGAGAGTTGTGTGTAGCACCAGGAATTTCCAGTGTGGACTAAACCAGCAGACTCCATTAATGGAGACTGCATATTAGAAATGGAGAAAGGTAGTAAATGGGGACTGTGGACTGGAACTGGCGAAGGGATTCCAACATGGAATTGCAGACTGAACCAAGGGCTAAGAAATAGTGCTGTTAGAGCCTCCTGTCAGTCTAGACCGACCTGTTCAACCTGGACTAAAAGCCAATTAGATCGGTAGCTCAAACGCAAAAAGAGCAGAGCTCAAACTAAGAGGGGACTTACCAGCAGGCTTTGGAAACCGCAAGACAGTGAATTTAGAAGGGTTCAAGGGCTGCCACACCTGTGTTCCTCATTTTCCCCAAATGCCAGTAGTTCTCTTTGAACTCTACTGCTGCCACCAGATGTGTTAAAAAAAAAAAACAAAATTCAAACAAGTAAACCTGAAAATTTAATTGGCTTTGTTTAACAATTCATGAATCAGGCAGCATTCCATCTAGCAAGTAAAGGGGAGCTCTGCTGAGCTAAACAAAACAACAGAAGTTTTTAAAGGTAGAGAGAGTGAACTAAAAAAGAAGAGAAAGGAATTTATTAATTCCTTTAATAATTCTTAACTAATAATTTGTTAAGCAGTTCATGCAAGGAATACACTGTTTATGTAAGGTGCTCTCCTAAGGGGTGAAGAAGCGGTATATCAGTAAATTTCCTAATCTTAGCCAGGAAGTTCCATGTTGACTGGTTAAAGTTTACATTGCTGGGGGTTGAAACTGCAGTTTGGTTAGGTACTAAGTCTTAGTTTACTGACCACAGGCCTTAACCTAACTGACGCCTATTTGGGCCTGTGGTTTTCTTTTTAACAATCTGAAAATGCTACCTCCCTGAATTTTGTTAATTCAGGTTTGTGAATAGTGAATGTGCTCTATTGCATTGCTGAGATACAGCAAAAGGATGTTCATAAGTTTACAGGAGTTATTTCAGTCACAGATATCCTTGGTGGTCCATTCATTTTGAAGGTCTTTTTGCTCACAGTGTTCTTAACAGAAAGAAAACTTGCCTCCAACTATTGAATCTGTTAAGTGGAAATAGCTTCTAATATGTTTCTGATGACGGAATTAATGCATGTTTGTTGCGAGATATGCAAATTTTAAGGAACCTGTAAAGAACAAACGTAGTAATTAGCCATACAGAAATAATCACTCTTGATAATTCAGTGTACCTTATTTTAAACTTTTTCTCTCTGGATGTGTGGTTTTGTTTAGTTTTGGAGATATAACTGACAAAGTACATATATTAATTTCAGGTGAATGTAATGATTCAATATTTGTATATACTGTGAAATGACCACCACTGTAAATCTAGATTAAATCTAGAATGACACAATAAATCTAAATTTTAAGATATACACTCTAAGCAACTTCCAAGTAGACAATACAGTATTATTAACTATAGTCACCATGCTGTACATGACATCCCCATGATTTATTTATTTTATAACTAGAAGTGTGTACCTTTTGAACATCTTTACCTCTTTTGTCTACCTCTCACTCCCTGCCTCTAGAAGCCACCCATTTGTTCTCTGTATCTATTAGTTTGGGTTTTTTGTTTTCGTTTTTAAGATTTCACATATCAGTGAGATCATGCGGCATTTGTCTTTTCCTAACTTATTTCACTTCCCATAATGCCCTCCGGGTCCATCCATGTTTCACAAATGGCAAGACTTTCTTCCTTTTTATAGCCAAATAATATTATATTCTATTATATATATTTGTGTGTGTGTGTCCCACATTTTCTTTATCCATTCGTTCATCTGTTGATGGACAATTAGGTTGTTTCCATGTCTTGGCTATTGTAAATAATGCTGCATGAACATGGGGGTGTATATATAGATATATAGATATATAGATATATAGATATATCTTTCAAGTTTCCTTCAGATAAATATCCAGAAGAGAAATTGCTGGATCCTATGGTAGTTCTATTCTTAACTTTTTGAGGAACCTCCATACTGTTTTCCATAGTGGCTGCACCACCAATTTACATTTCCATTAGCAGTGCACAAGGAAAGGTTTCCTTTTCTCTTCATCCTTCCCAACACTTTTATTTCTTGTCTTTTGGATAGTAGCCATTCTAAGAGGTGTGAAGTGATACGTCATTGTGGTTTTGATTTGCATTTCTCTGATGATTAGTGGTGTTGAACAACTTTTCATGCACCTATTGGCCATCTGCATGTCTTCTTTGGAAAATGTCTGCTCAGACTCTACCCATTTTTAATCAGATTGTTTTTTTGGCTGTTGAGTTGTAGTTCTTTATATATTTTAGATATTAACCCCTTATCAGATATATGATGTGCAAATATTTTTTCCCATTCAGTAGGTTACCTTTTCATTTTGTTGATGGTTTCCTTCGCTATGCAGAGGCATTTTAATTTGCTGTAGTCCCTCATTTATTTTTGTTTTTGTTGCTTTGCTTTTGGTGTCAGATCCAAAAAATCATGGCCCAAACCAATGTCAAGGAGATTACCCTCTATGTTTTCTTTTAGGAACTTTATGGTTTCAAGTGTTTTGTTCAGTTCCTTAATCCATTTTGAGTTGATTTTTGTATATGGTGTAAAATATGTTCCAGTTTCATTCTTTTGCATTTGGTTGTCCAGTTTTCCCAATACCATGTCTTAAAGAGACTGTTTTTGCCCCACTGTATATTCTTGGCTCCTTTGTCATAAATTAATTGACCATATATATGTGAGGTTTTTTTCTGGGCTCTGTTCTATTCCATTGACCAATGTGTCTCTTTTTATGTCACTATCATACTGTTTTGATTACTGTAACTTTGCAATACAGTTTAAAATAAAAAAACATGATGCCTCTAGCTTTGTTTCTCAAGATTCCTTTGGCTTCAAGGTCTTTTGTGGTTCCATACATTTTTTAAGGATTGTTTGTTGTATTTCTGTGGAAAATGTCATTGGAATTTTGATAGGGATGCGTTGAATCTATCTTTTGTGGTAGTCTAGATATTTTAGTTTAAATATTTTATTTATTTGTCAGAGAGAGCACAAGCAGGGGGAACGGCGGGCGGAGGGAGGAGGTGGCTCCAGGAGCCCTATACGGGACTTGATACCAGGATCCTGGGATCATGACCTGAGCCGAAGGCAGCCGCTTAACTGATTGAGCCATCCAGGCATCCCTGTAGTCTAGATATTTTAAGACTATTAATTTTTCTGGGGCACCTGAGTGGCTCAGTCAGTTAAGCATCTGCCTTCAGCTCAGGTCATGATCTCAGGGTCCTGGGATCAAGCCCTGCATTGGGCTCTCCGCTCAGCAGGGAGTCTGCTTCTCCCTCTCACTCTCCCTCTGTGCTCTCTCTCAAATAAAATATAAAAAAAACCCAAACAACTCAAAACAGTATTAATTCTTCCAATCCATGAGCATGGATTACCTTTCCATTTATGTCTTTCTCAATTTCTTTCATCAATGTCTTACAGTTTTCAGTGTACAGTTCCTTCGCCTTTTCAGCTAAATTTATTCCTAGGTACTTTATTATTTTGATGCAATTGTAATAGGGTTGTTTTAAAAATTTCTTTTTGATCATTATTAGCATATAGAAATGCAACCGATTTATGTATATTAATTTTGTATTTTGCACCTTTACTGAATTTATTAATTCGAAGAGTTTTGTTTTGTTTTTGGTGTAGTCTTTAGTGTTTTCTATAGATAATAGCATGTCTCTGCAAATAGTGACAGTTTGATGTCTTCCTTTCTGATTTGGATGCCTTTAATTTTTTTTCTTACCTAATTGCTCTGGCTAGAACTTCTAATACTGAATAAAAGTGGTAAGAGTGGGCATCCTTTCTTGTTCCTGATCTTGGAGGAAAAGCTTTCAGATTTTCACCATTGAGTATGATCTTAGCTATGTGTTTGTCTTATATGACATATATTATATTGAGGTATGTTCCCTCAGTACCCACTTTGTTGCATTTTTAACAAATCGATGTTAAGTGTTGTCATATGCTTTTTCTGCATCTATTGAGATGATGATCATGTGGCTTTTATCCTTAATTTTTTATCCTTTTACCCTTCATTTTGTTAATCCTTCATTGTTTGTCAATTGATTAATTTGTAGATATGGAAGCATCCTAGTATCCTTGGAATAAATCACACTTGATCATGGTATATGATCCTTTTAATATATTGTTGAATTCATTTTGCTATTTTGTTGAGGGTATTTGCAGCTGGGGTGTTTTTTTATTTTGTTCTGCCAACAGGAAATTTGGCACATGAATTTGCCACATAAAAGAGACAAAGTTACAGTTTTATCATACTTCTAGGCATGTAGTTTTAAGTAGATAGTGGCAGTGGTCACCATGTGATTTGACACATCTCAAAACTTTTGGAATTTCAATTACCAGGGGAACAGATTATGAATTAAGACTGCTATTCAGAATTCCATATTTTTTAGAGATGGTTTCTTTCATAGGACATAGGAATGATCTGGGAGATCCAGGTGTCATACATACATCATTATATACATTATACTTGAAAAGACAGATTGATAGAAACAGAAATAAGTATGCAGTAACTCCTGTGTTGGACACAGAAACAAGATTGAGCCTTTTATTATTATGCTCAGGTTGTCACTTATTAGATCAGATTCTTTGAGCTAGTTATATGTGTGTAGCTTTATGTGGAGGGCAAGAATATATGTCTTCCTTTGCTTTTTGAGAATCTTTGTGACAAATATTATTCATGAGGAAGAACTGAAATCTGAAGATTGGACACTGAAATGAGTTAACATGATATGGAAGCACAGACTTAAGAATCTTGAATTTTACTGTAAGAAAAAGGAGAAGCACAAAGGGAATTTTAAAAAATAATAATGAGGGTGCCTGGGTGGCTCAGTTGGTTAAGTGACTGCCTTCGGCTCAGGTCATGGTCCTGGAGTCCCAGGATCAAGTCCCACATCAGGCTCCCTGCTCAGCGGGAAGTCTGCTTCTCCCTCTGACCCTCCCCTCTCTCGTGCTCTCTCTCTTTCAAATAAATAAAATCTTTAAAATTATAATAAAACAAGGGACATGAAATAGTCTTTACAAGTTCATTAATTAATAGGCAACTTATACTTGGTGTAATTAGGTGTTTATTATAGGCCACTGAAAGTGCTTCATGTTTTATTTCATTTGATACATACAGGAACACTTTCAGGTAGGTCACTGTTGCTTTTCCCATTTTGCTGATGAGGAAATAAAGTCAGTTAAGTAATGTAGAAAAAAATTACACAATAACAACCAAAGATAAAGTTAACAACCTGAATTTTGGATGATGGATCCTATGTTCTTTATTATGACAGGATCCAACCTCTAATCACTTTTTAAATCTGATTGTCTCACTAATTCATCAAAAAATGTTTTTCATCAACATTTAATATGGATCAATGTCAAATATTGCAGATATTGATAACATATAGCAGCTCACCATACTTTTTTTAGCCTATTGCCTACTTTTAGATATTTAGAATTATCATAAACTACTTTGTAATACATAGAGATCTTTATAACAGAATTTTATCTGTTAAGAATTTCTAGAAGTTGCATTTATAAGTCAAACATCAGATATTTATTAAGTGCCTACAGTATGCCAATACTGTTATGTAACTTGGGGTACTAGCATTAAAGAGACACAGTTTCTATCCCTTAACTTGTTTATAATTGATCATGTAAATATAAACTATAAGTAGGACTAAAACTATGGTAGGGTATGGTAAGGACTATTTAAAAAATGAGACAATGCACCCTTGTAGTTGTGAAGGGGAGATATCGTAGAGACAAATCCAAAGCTATAAGGTTTTGACCAGTTTACACTAAAGCCATGGTTTGTCAGAGTTCCCCAAAAGACATCTTTAAGTTTGATGATGTGCTAGGACTTACAGAATTAGGAAAAAGGGTGGTTATGAAAGGATATAGTTTAATATTAGTGAGAAAAATCACATAGGCTGAAGAGCAGGAAAAACTAGATGTGAGCTTCCAGTGGAGTCACACAGTCAGTGCTTAATTCTTCCAGCAACAATCTGTAAGAACACATGTGAAGTGAGCTTTATTGAGTTTTATTGAGGGTCAGTAACATAGGCAGGGAACAACTATGTGGTTTACTTTAGCTTCTCAGTTTCAAACCCTCCAGAGGTCAAATTAATACAATGTGGCCCAGGGCCCTTGGCAGACTTTTTCCTTATTGCCCTCCAGAGGAAACATCTTTAGACATTTTTTTCCCTGAGTATTCCCATGACAATTTAGAACCACAGATGTACCCTGTGTATCTTTTTATGTGCTGTGTGTATTTGTGCTTTATACATAAAAGGAGTAAGACTCTCCCCCTCCCCCATCAGTTTTCACTTATTGGTGCAATTTTACTCTGATTGAGAGTACATGCTTGAGTGTAAGTAACCACTGAAAGAATTATATGAGGATGTATAACAAATTTTAACAGTGGAATAGAATGGGAGAATAAATTTGATTAATCCAAATAAGTCAAGAGGAAGAGGGTCCTTAAGTATAGGTGGGACAGATAGAAAACCGAAAGGGTGTAACGGGCTTATTAAATCCTGTAAAAAGTACTTTCAAGGTAAAAGGACTGAACACTCCAAACTAAAGAGAGTGTCAAATTGGAATAAAAAAAAAAGGAAGAAGCCATTTGCTATTTAATAAGAGATACGTTTTAAATAAAAGGATCCTGATATATTGACGTTTAAAAAATAGAAAGGGGGCGCCTGGGTGACTCTATCAGTTAAGTGTCTACCTTCAGCTCCAGTCATGATCTCAGGGTCCTGGGGTCGAGCCCCATATTGGGCTCTCTGCTCATGGGGGAATCTGCTTCACCCTCTCACTCTCCCTCTGTGCTCTCTCTCTCAGATAAATAAATAAAATCTTTAAAAATAAAAAAAATAAATAGAGGATACAGTATGCTAATACTATGAGAAAGTTGATGAAAGCTATATTGGTATCTACGAAGTACATTTGAAACCAGGGTGTTACGAACAATAAAGGAGCATATTTCATAATAATAAAGGGATTATTTTTAGAAGAAGATAAAATATTTTGTTTTGACAAAAGCATAACTTCAAAGTATATAAAGCAAACATTAATAAAATTAAGAAGAAAAAATATAACTCCATTACCATACTTGGAGATTGATCATACTTCTTTCAGGAATATATACAACAAGGAGGCCAAAAGTCTGTGTGGGAAGGTTTAAATACAGGTATTGGTGCAGAGGCTTGCTACGCTTTGTTAGTTCTGTTTTCTACTTTCTGTCTGTGGTAGCCAGGCAGGAGGTTCTAGTGTGGATGATGTCATCCCTTCTCAGCTCTAGAAGGTGTGGATGAGGGAGCAAGATCTCCCCAGGGCATGTATGAGTGTCATAAATCCATATCCAGTCTCCATCAACCAAATGGTGGACTGGCTAAAAACCCTTTCTGCTGTATTGTCTGTTCCCTACATCAATGCAGAAGGTCCTCTGCTCTGAATCCATTATTGGAGAACTTCGTTCCCAGAGGTCTGTCCATTGTCCTTCTTATTGAATATACTGTGTGTGAGTTCAGCAAGAGGAGTTTGAAAGTAGGAAGATAGAAGGAGAAAAAAATTGTGTCAATTCAAGTCATTTAGGTAGCTGTAAGGCACATCTAGTCAAATAGTCTCCTTTCTCTCTCCTAGCTCTGGCTTCTTTGGAATCTGCTTCTCCTGTCAGTGAACCACTAATGGACTTTTTCCTGTGGCTCCATTTTTTTTAATAACCGCTTTATTGATGTATAATTGACATACCATACAATTCACCCATTCACAGTACCGTTGTTTTACAGTATATTCAGATATGTGCACATATCACCACAACCAATATTAGAACATTTTTCATCATCCCAAAAAGAAACTCCTTACCCTTCTATTTTCCACCTCATACCTGAACCCTCAGAAAACACTAATCTACATTGTCTCTGTTTTTCCTTTTCTAGACTTTTCACATAAATGGAATCATTTAATATGCTGTCTGTGTCTGATGTCTTTCACTTAACATGTTTTCAAGGTTCATGCATGTTGTAACACGTGTCAGTGCTTCCCTCTTCTCCATGGCTGAGTAACATTCCAGTGTATGGCTATACCACATCACATTTATCCACTCATGATATTAAGGACATCTGGGTGTTTTCTACCTTTTGATTATTACAAATAATGCTGTGAAGAATATTGTGTTCAGGTTTTTGTGCAGATACACATTTTTGTTTTTCTTTTCTATATGTCTGCCCGTTAAATTGCTGTATCATAGGGTAACTCTATTTTGAACATTTTGAAAAACTGCCAGACTGTTTTTCAAGGTAACCACACTATTTTTAATTCCAATCAACGGCCTACATCCTTCCAACACTTGTTATCTGACTTTTTCTTTTTTCTTTTTTTTTTTAAGATTTTTTTTATTAGAGAGAGAGCAGAGCAAGAGAGAGCGAGCACGAGCTGTGAGGAGGGGCAGAGGGAGAGGGAGAAGCAGACTCTTCACTGAGCAGGGAGCCTGACACAGGGTTCAATCCCAAGACCCTGGGATCAGAGAGAGAGAGCAGAGCAAGAGAGAGAGAGAGCACAAGCTGTGAGGAGGGGCAGAGGGAGAGGGAGAAGGAGACTCTTCACTGAGCAGGGAGCCCGACACACAGGGTTCAGTCCCAGGACCTTGGGATCATGACCTGAGCCGAAGGCAGATGCTTAACCAATTGAACCACCCAGGTGCCCCTATGCGACTTTTTCTTTGTAGATATCCTAGTAGGTATAAAGTAGTATCTCATCGTAGTATTTTACTCTAAAATATATTTAAATAAGATTTATCATAGTAACCATTTTTAAGGTTACAATTCAGTGGCATTAAGTATACTTACATTGTTATGCAACCATTGCCACCCATCTCCAGAACTTTCTCACCTTCCTGAACTGAAGCTCTGTACCCATAATGACACTTTTTGATTCCCGTTTGTTTTCCTTTTGAGTATGTCCTATAGATATCTTGGTTGTGGTTACCATGGGAAGTATGTATAACATCCTAAAGTTACAAAAATCTATTTTAAATTGACACCAACTTTGACCACATACAAAATCTGTACTCCTTTTCAGTTCCACTTTCACCCGCTTTAGAATAGTGAAGTCATGAATTAACATTTTTATGTATTTTGTACCCATTAATGTAGATATATAACTTTTTTATTTATGTATCTTTTATATTCTGTAGAAAACAAAAAGTGGAGTTATAAACCAGAATTACAAAAATACTGGCTTTTATATTTTCCCCTACTATTTTCTTTATATCTCCATATAGCTTTGAGTTACTGTGTAGCTTCTTTTCATTTCAACCTGAAAGTCTCCCTTTGGCATTTCTTGTACAGAATGTCTAGTGATAATGAATTCCCTCAGTTTTTCTTTATCTGGGGAAAGTCTTAATTTCTCCTTCATTTTTTTGAACAACAGTTTTGCCACATATAAAATTCTCAGTTGACGGGGCGTCTTTTAGCATTTTATTTTATTTATTTATTTATTTATTTAAGTAGGCTCCAGACCTGAGCTGAGATCAAGACCTGACTGAGCCACCCAGGTGCCCTTAAATTTTTTTTTTTTTTTTTAACTAATGTCTGTGCCCAATGTGGGGCTTGAACTCACAACCCCAAGATCAGGAGTCATATGTTCTACTGACTGAGTCAGCTGGTGTCCCTCTTTCAGCATTTTAAATATATCATTTCACTGTCTTCTGGACTTCAGAGTTTCTGCTGCAAAATCTGATAGTCTTATGGAGGATCCCTTGTACATGATGAGTGTCTTTTCTCTTGCTGCTTTTAATATTCTTTGTTTTTCAGCATTTTGATGTTAATGTATTTTGGTGTGCATCTCTTGGGCTTTATGCTACTATTAGTTCATTGAGGTTCTTGGATCTGTAAATTCTTGTCTTCACACTTGGGGAGTATTTGGTATTGTTTCTTCAAATCACACTGTTCCTTTCTCTCTTTTCCTTTTGTGACTCCCCTCATGTAGGTATTATTTTGCAATGTCCCATAAGTCCCTGATGCTTCACTGACTTTTATTCATTTTTTTTTCCTTTTCACTCCTCAGACTTGATAATTTCCAATGAGCTGTTTTCAAGTGTGCTGATTTGTTCATCAGCTTTTTTTTTTTTAAGATTTTGTTTGACAGAGAGAGACACAGCGAGAGAGGGAACACAAGCAGGGGGAGTGGGGGAGGGAGAAGCAGGCTTCCCGCCGAGCAGGGAGCCCGATGTGGGGCTCGATCCCAGGACTCTGGGATCATGACCTGAGCCGAAGGCAGATGCTTAACAACTAAGCCACCCAGGCGCCCCTCATCAACTTTTTTGAGTCAGCTGTGGAATTTCAAAATACAGTTATTGGATTTGTCAGGTCCAGAATTTGTTTGGTTCTTTATTTTTTGAATTTCTATCTCTTTGATGATATTCTCATTTGTTCATGTCATTTTTCTAAATTCCTTTACTCTTTTGTCAATTTTCCTTTAGTTCTTTGAGCATATTTAAGATAGTCGTTTTAAAGTCATTGTCTAGTGATTCTGTTATTTCTTCAGTAATGGCTTTAGGGTATTTATTTTCATCTATTGATTGGATCATGTTTTCCTGTATCTTTGCATGCCTTATGAATTTTGTTGAAAACTGGGAATTTGATAAAACAGCTACCTCTCTCAGTCTTTGCAGACTGGTGGGGTAGGCCTTCACTTATTAGTGAAGTAGTGCATTAGTAGGGCATGTTCTGAGCCTTTGTATCAGCCCAGGGTGAAAACACAAGGTCTTCGTAGTTTTTTTTCCCCTAGGTATTTATTATGCCTGTGCCTGTATATGTGCCTTTGCTCAGTGTTCCTCATATACCACCTGCTTAATTTCTAGGGGCACCTGGGTGGCGCAGTCAGTTAAGCATCCGACTTGGTTTCCCCTCAGATCATGATCTCTGGGTCCTGGGATTGAGCCCTGCATCAGGCTCTGCCCTCAATGCAGAAGTCTGCTAAAGTTTCTGCCTCTCTCTCTCTCTCTCTCTCTCAAATAAATAAATATTTTAAAAAATAATGTCTTAATTTCTAAAGAATCTCACCCCATCTTCTGTGGGCCTTACAGGTTCTTTTGTATTTCTCTCCCTGTAATCTTCTGCCCCAGGCATCCACAGGTCTACAGTCCCCTTGCAGATTTTGTGAACCATGGTGCCTGCCACTGACTTCTGTGGCCCTTTACAGCCTAACATCTAAGCTGTGCCACTATTACCTGTCTGAACTCCAACTCAGGTAAAAGAGAGAAAAGTCTATTAGGCAGCCCAGAGACAGACTGGAATGTTGCAAATGAGTTGTATTGCTACTTTCAGCCAAAAGGAAGAAACTGTGAAATAGGACAGTTTTTCCTGACCGTGCCAGCATTGGGGTAAGGGGAAGTAAAAGCCTCACAAAATTTCCTACTCTTTCAGTGTGGTTTTACTTGATTGAGCATTTACTTGTTGCTGTAGGTTTTAGATTTCTAAAACTCATATGAAAATTATTTTAGCCAATTCCTAGGATTTTTAGCTTTTTTGATTTTGTAAGGGAACAAGGATCTGGAGCTTTCAAGTCTGACATCTTGCTGCTGTCACTCTCATTGCAGTTCTGAAATGCATTTCCCTGATCACGATTTTTAGAATTTTTTTTACACATGCTTATTAACATTTGTATATCTTCTTTGGAGAAATGTTTATTGAAATCTTTTGCCAGGTATGTATCATTTACAAATATTTTCTATTCTGTAGATTGTCCTTTCAGTTTTTCCAGTAATGTTCTTTGATACACAAAAGATTTCAGTTTTGATGAAGCCCAATTTTTCCATTTTTTTCTTTTGTTAGGTGTGTTTTGGTGTCCAAGAATCCATTGCCAAATTTAAGGTCATGATGATTTACTCCTATATTTTCTATGAGTTTTGTATTTTTAGGTTTACATTTGGGTCATTGATCAATTTTTAGTTCATTCTTACATATTGTGAGGAAGGGGTCTAATTTCATTCTTTTTGTAGGTGGATATCGTTTTCTTAGCACCATTTGTTGAAAAGACTGTCCTTTCCCCACTGAAAGGTCTTTGTGCTCTTGTCAAAAATCATTTGGGGCACCTGGGTGGCTCAGTTAGGCATCTCTTTGATTTTGGCTTAGGTCATGATCTCACGGTCGTGAGATCCAGCCTGGAGTCAGGCTCCCCCCCAGCAAGGAGTCTGCTTGAGATTCTCGCTCTCCCTGTCCTTCTGCCCCCCCCCCACACACATTCTCACTTTCTCTAAAATAAATAAATAAATCCTAAAAAAAATCAATTGACTAGAGATACATGGGTTTAATTTCCAAACAGTTCCATTCTGTTGATTAATATATCTAACATTATGGCAACATTCAGTTGCTTTGATTACGTTGGGAATTGCTAGTCTTCCAATTTTTTTTTTCCAGATATTTTTGTTATTTTCAATCACTTACAATTTCATATGAATTTAAAAGTCAGTATGTCAGGGGCGCATGGGTGGCTCAGTCGTGATCCCGGGGTTCTGGGATCAAGCCCCGTGTCAGGCTCCCTGCTGAAGCGGGAGGCCTGCTTCTCCCTCCCCCACTCCCCCTGCTTGTGCTCCCTCTCTCGCTGTGTCTCTCTCTGTCAAACAAATAAATAAAATCTTAAAAAAAAAAAAATCAGCATGTCAGTTTCTACAAAGAAGCCAACTGGGACTCTGATAGGGGTTACATTGAATGTGTAGATTGTTTTGAGGACTATTGCAATTTACTGTCTAGTAGTCCAGTTCATAAACATGGGATGACTTTCAGCTTAAGTTCTTTTACTAATGTTTTTTTTCTTAAAGTACACAGTTTGCATTTTTGTTAAATATTTCATTCCTTTGGATACTGTTATAAATGGAATTATTTTTTCCTTTTTTAAAAAAGATTTATTTTAGAGAGTGCACATGTGCACAAGTGTGAGTGAGGGTGAGGGACAGGGAGAGGGAGAAAGAATCTCAAGCAGACTTCCCGCTTGACCTGAGCTGAAATCAAGAGTTGGTCGCTTAACCAACTGAGCCACCCAGGCACCTTGGAATTATTTTAATTCAGATTATTATTGCAAATGTATAAACACAGAATTGATTTTTGCATATTTATTTGCATCCTGTGATCTTGCTGAATTCTAATAGTGTTACAGTGTTCTAGGGTTTTCTGTATATAAGGTCATGTCGTCTATTAATGGAGATTATTTTCCTTCCTTCTTTCCACTACAGGTGCCTCTTATTTCCTATTTGTCCTTGTTACACCTCTAGAACAGTGTTGATTATAAGAGGCAATGGGCGGGTGCGTCTGGGTGGCGCATTTGGTTGGGTGTCTAAATCTTGGTTTTGGCTCAGGTCGTGATCTTGGGGTCGTGAGATCGAGCCCCTGTGGGGCTCCGTGCTCAGCCGGAGTCTGAGATTCTTTCTCCCTCTGCTTCTCCCACTTATACTCTTTCTCTCTCAAATAAATAAATAAAATTTAAAAAAGAAGAGGCAATAAGGTTTATATATCCTTGTCCTGTTTTGATATTAGGGGTAAGATCACTATGTCTAATGGTAGCTGTCAGTTTTATCATGTGGAGGTAGTTCCCTTCTGTTCCTAAATTCACTTTCTTGTCATGAAAGGGTGTTGGATTTTGTCAAATGCTTATTCTTCATGTATGAAAATGGTCATGTAGTTTTTTTATTATACTGATACAATATATTACATTAGATTAACAATCTAATTTTGGAATTCCAGGGATAAATCCCACTTAACCATGGTATGTAATTATTTTTATATGTTCCTAGTGTACCAGTGTTTTGTTTAGATTTTTTGCATCCATATTCATAGAAGATATTAGCGGTAGTTGCCATTTATTGTAATGTCTTTTTCTGATATTACTATCAAGTTAGTATTGGCTTCATAAAATGAGTGGGGAAGTTTTCTCTCCTTTTTTACATCTTGAAGAGTTGGTGAAGAATTAGTATTCTGCTTTAAATGTTTCATAGAACTTAACAGTGAAGCTATGCAGACCTGGGCTTTTCTTTATGGGTTGTTTTAAAAATAATTGTTTACGTGTTATAAGATTATTCAAATATTCTGTCTTCATGAGTAAATTTGAAAGTTTGTGTGTTTCTATGAATTTATCCAGTTCATCTGGGTTTTCTGATTTCTTGTGCAATTGTTCATCTTATTCCTTTGTAATCAATTTTCATTTCTGTAAAGCTGGTAGTACTGTCCCCTCTTTCACTTATGATTATAGTAAAGGGAGTCTTCTCTCTTCAGTCATTCTAGATTACTAAACATTTGTGAACTTTTAAAAACTTTTCATAAAACTAGCTTTCAGTTTCATTTATTTTGGGGTATTTTTCCTATTTGATATCTTTACTCTTTTCCCAGTGACTTAAGGAGGGAGGTTAGATTTGACCTAGATATTTACTTTTAATTATAGGCACTTTAAGCTTCAAAAGTTTTCCTCTAATCATTAATTGCATGTCATAAATTTTGGTATGTTGTGTTATTCACAATATATTTTCCAGTTTTCCTTTTCATTTTTGATGTGTTATTTAGGAGTGTTTTGTTTAAATTCCATATGTTTTTGAGTTTCCCATTTTTCTTTTATTTCTAATTTTATTATGGATAGGCAAAACCTTTTTTAAAAAAAGATTTATTAGAGAGCATGCATGTGCAAGCAGGAGGAGGGGCAGTGGGAAAGGGAAAGAGAATCTCAGTCAGACTCTCAGCTGAGCACAGAGCCTGACGCAGGGCTCTCAGTCTCACAACCCTGAGATTATGACCTGAGCTGAAATCAAGAGTCAGCCACTTAACTGAAGCCATCCAGGTGCCCCAATAAATAAATAAATCTTAAAAAAATAAAAAGAACTTTCTATTTCTCCCCTCAATCCTGTCAATTGTTGCTTCATGGCATATGTGTTCATAGTTGTGTCTTCTTGTAGGCAGACCCTTTTATCAACATAGGTTTCTTTGTCTCCTGTAAGAATACTGACTTAAAGCCTGTTTGGTCTCATGTTATAGCCATCCAGCTCTTTGATGACTACTGGTATGCAATATACTTTTCCATCCTTCTATTTTCAACCTATTTATATATTTGGATTTGTCATCAGTTTGTTGTAATTGAATACAGTTACACCATATTTTCTACACATTTTGCCAATTTCTGCCTTTCAGTTGAAAAGTCTAATCCATTTGCATTTGATAATGTAATAACTGAAGACTTGCTTCTACCAGTTTCTACTTGTTTTCTATATACACTGTATCTTCTTTACTTTTCTGTTCCATTGATTTTTTTTGTAGTTTATCATTTCACTCCTTTTTTATTTCCTATTCATTATACCATTTAGTCATTTTCTTAGCATTTATCCTGTAGATTTCAATTAAAAATTTGTATTTATAATGAACTAGTTTGAAATAAAACCACCTTTATTCAGGGGTCCCAAGACCACTTTCAGTTTCAATGATTTGCTAGAAGGATTCACAGACATCAGAAAAGCTATTGTACTCATTTTTTTTTTCCCCAGTGACAGGATACAGATTAAAATCATTAAATGCCAGATATTCCAGGGACTAGAGGTAATCTACCAGGAGCTGGTTAAAGGCCTACACTTTGCTTGGAATGGGCAGGGCTTAAACATTTCAGACCTGCTGAGTCAAACCTTCACTGTACAGCAATTTAGTTTTAATAGTATAGAAAAGTTTAGCTCCTATAACTGCTCCAATCTTCTTTTCTTTTTTTTTATAAGGTTTTATGTTCATTCTTTTTTTTTTTTTTGAAGATTTTATTTATTTATTTGACAGAGAAAGACACAGCAAGAGAGGGAACACAAGCAGGGGGAGTGGGAGAGGGAGAAGCAGGCCCCCCGCCGAGCAGGGAGCCCGATGCGGGGCTCGATCCCAGGACCCTGGGATCATGACCTGAGCCGAAGGCAGACGCTTAACGACTAAGCCACCCAGGCGCCCCTCCAATCTTCTTTTCTAATGTTGTTTTAGTCCCAGATTATATCTTTATACATTGTGTGCCCTTTAAATAGGTTTATAATTATGTTTTATGCAGGTCTTTAAAGACATTGCAAAAAAGGAGGAAAAACAAACACAAAATACAGTATTATTGGATTATATATTTGCCTTTCAGTTGCCTTCACCATTGTTATTTCTTTTAGCTTTATTGAGATATTATTGACATGTAACACATTAGTTTTAGGTGTACAACATGATTTAATATATGTATATATTGCAAAATGATTACCAAAATAAATTCAGTTAACATCCATCACCTTCTGATAACTTTTAAGATTTACCATTTTAGCCACTTTCAAACATACAACACAGTATCAAGTATAATTACTATGCTATACATTAACATCCTCTTGGCTTACTTTATAATTGGAAATTTGTACCTTCCTTGACCACATTCATCCATTTTGCCCACCCACATTCCCCCTTCCCCCGCCGGAAACCACCACTATGTTGTATCTGTGAGGTTGTTTTGTCTTTTAAGTCTTAATTCCAGATATAAGTGAAATCATTGAGTATTTTTCTTTCTCTCATTTACTTCAGCTAGCATAATGCCCTCAAGGTCAATTCAAGTAGTTGCAAATGGCACAATTTCCTTACCTTTTTATGGCAGAATAATATTCCATTCTGTATACACACCAAATTTTCTTTAACCATTCAACCATCAGTGAACATTTAGTTTGTTTCCATGCCTTGTGTATTTTAGATAATGCTGCAGTGAACATATGGGGTGCAGAAATCTTTCTGAAAGCTTTCATTTCCTTCAGATAAATACTCAGAGGTGGAATTGCTTAGATCATACGGTGGTTCTATTTTTAAATCTTTGAGGAACCTGCTGCACCGTTTACATTCCCAACAGTGCAGAAGGTTTCCCTTTTCTCCACATCTCACCAACACTTGTTACTCATTGTCTTTTTGATAACAGCCATTCTAACAGGTATAAGGCAATATCTCATTGTGGTTCTGTATTGCATTTCCATGACGATTAATGATATGGAGCACCTTTTCATGTATTTGTTTACCATTTATATTTTTGGGGAAAATGTCTATTCAGATCCTGACCATTTTTTAATTGGATTATGTCTTTTTTTATACTGAGTTGTAGGAGTCCTTTATATATTTTGGTTATATAGGATTAGAGATACAGGATTTGCACCTATTTTTAGTGGTTGATCCAGAGCTTAATGTATATATCTAATGAGAAACAGCTTTCCATATATACTAAAATCCCATGAGATAGAGAAGTGTTACTTGTCTTTTAAAAAGTATGAGAACAAAAAGGGGAACCCTCCTACACTGTTGGTGGGAATATAACTGGTGCAGCCACTCTGGAACAGTATGGAGGTTCCTCAAAAAGTTGAAAATGGAGCTACCCTATGATCCAGCAATTGCACTACTGGGTATTTACCCCAAAGATACAAAGGTAGTGATCTGAAGGGGCACCTGTACCGCAATGTTTATAGCAGCAGTATCCACAATAGCCAAACTATGGAAAGAGCCCAGATGTCCGTCGACAGATGAATGGATAAAGAAGATGTGGTGTATATATACACAATGGAATATTACACAGCCATCAAAAATTGGAATCTTTGCCATTTGCAGTGACGTGAATGAAACTAGAGGGTTAACACCCTTATTTTGCTGAGCAAAATAAGTCAATCAGACAATTACATGATCTTACGGATATATGGAATTTAGGAAACAAAACAGGATCATAGGGGAAGAGAGGAAAAAATGAAACAAGATGAAACCAGAGAGGGAGACAAACCATAAGAGACTCTTAATCATAAGAAACAATCTGGGGGTGCCTGGGTGGCTCAGTCATTAAGCATCTCCCTTTGGCTCAGGTCATGATCCCAGGCCCCGCATCAGCCTTCCTGCTTGCTTTTCCCTCTACCACTCTCCCTGCTTGTGTTCCCTCTCTTGCTGTGTCTCTCTCTGTCAAATAAATAAATAAAATCTTAAAAAAAAAAAAATCTGAGGGTTGCTGGAGGGGAGGGGGGTGGAAGGATGGAGTGACTGGGTGATGGACATTAAGGAGGGCATGTGATATAATGAGCACTGGGTATTATGTAAGACTGATGAATCACAGGCCTATACCTCTGAAACCAGTAATATATGTTAATTGAATTTAAATTTTTAAAAAAAGTATGAGAA
The DNA here is from genome assembly GCF_009762305.2 of Zalophus californianus. Lineage (NCBI taxonomy): Eukaryota > Metazoa > Chordata > Mammalia > Carnivora > Otariidae > Zalophus > Zalophus californianus. The sequence continues at coordinate 44,437,303 of NC_045611.1, forward strand.
CAAAAGAAAACCTGTAATATATCTATGTCTTTTGTTATCTTAATCTTATAATTTTCAGTAAGCTCTACAGCCAGCATGGTGCTCGAACTCACAACCCCAAGATCAGAGCCACATGCTATGCCTACTGAGTCAGCCAGTTGCCCCTTATTTACTGTTTTTTATTTTTTTGATTTGATATTGTGGATTTGAAGTACCATATATTCATTTACTTACCAATTTGGCTTTGCTTTTACCCACCTCCTTTCTGTTATTAGCAGAAATATTATACTTTTATATGTTATAGGCCCAATAATATATTATTTTATACAGTTGATATTCAAAATGGTTAAGTGAAAGGGGAAAAAATATACGTACATACTGCCTGTGAAAATCAAATACTCACCTCCAGTGAGTCTTTCAGTCTTTTACCAAAACTTTGCTGTTTTTGAGAATGTCCTTAGGCTTGAACTTTCCATAGTTACGAGTGAAGTAATTTCCTTTGGAGAGGGAGATACAGGTCTCTCGTCTATGGCCTGCTTCTCCCCCTGGACAGAATCACAGAGCCACAGGTCTAGTGCTTGGGACAATAGCATGCTTCACTCTGAGTCACACCTCTGCTTTTAGGAACTGAGTACTTGGTAGATTGGGGGTGGCCGGGGGTACAGCAGCCAGAAGTTGCAATTTGCTCTCAGCATGATCCATGGCAGACAACTGGAACCCCGGTATTCTTACCACTGCCACACCCAGGGCACGTATTACGTTTTGTGTTTGGCTGCTAGACAGAAGAAAATCTATCCCTTAGCTGCATTTTCCTAAGCAATAGGCAGATGGGGGCAGAATGAGAAATGTTGATGTCCTCCTCCTCCCAGGAAGGTGGTCATCTATCTGGGAGCATGGGTTGATGAGTGGTGAGGAAGCCCTGACTGTACCAATATGGAATAGAGTATTTTTCTCAGATGGGATGAACAAGGAATGGTTTTGTTCAGATACCGTAGAATTTCAGCTTGTAATCAGTTTTAGTAGATTTTCTTGAACAAATTTTTTTTCATTTGCTATATATTTTTATATATAATTTTCACCAGTTTTGACGGAGGAGCATGTCATCGGAGTTCCTCACACTGTCATGGCAGAAATGGAATTCCCAGAGCAATTCTTTACAGTTCTAAGCATGGATCATGTAAGTTGCTGGATCTGTCTCCTTTGTGAACATTTCCTTTTTCTGAACCTTCCTACCAAATAGAGCCTGCCCCACATTCCCATAGTTTTTCACTCTCTAGTGAGAGTTGGAACCACACATAACAGTATAACTCCTGTGTGCCTATCTATTCTCCAGATCTTCTACCGCAGGCCTACCAGGTTACTGTTTAGTCTACCTGCCATAATGCAATTCTTTTCTTTTTTCTCAAAAATATTTCCTTCAATTTCATCTATATATGGTTTGTTGTTTCAGGAATTGGTGACATTCAGGGATGTGGTCATCAACTTCTCTCAAGAGGAATGGGAATGTCTGGATTCAGCTCAGAGGGATTTGTATTGGGATGTGATGATGGAGAACTATAGCAACTTGGTCTCACTGGGTAAATTTATCTGCTTCATATAATTTAGAATATGTGCTATTGAATATCAGTTGCTTTTTAGTAAACCCAAGGCTATCTTTTAAGAAAGTAGGTACCTGTCCCTCAAAAAAAAGGTTTATGAAATGCTGAGCCTTAGGTTTCATAGACGTGTTTGTACACTAAGAATTCTGCAGCAGAATATTTTTAAACATTTGCAGTTTTTGTAAGCTATATTTTTGTATATTTAATTGCTATTTTAAAATTTTAATGCATTTTTGGCTAATTACTCCTGTTTTCAAAACAAAACATGCATGTAATTGAAGTAAACAAATGTAAATAAAAAACAGGTTTTGAAAAAAAAAAAAAAGTAGGTACCTGTTTCCAGAGGCATGGTTGAACATTGGGTTAGAGATGACACCTCCATTAAGCACATTCATCATTCTTCATGATGTTTGTATCTTCTCAGTCCCTTCATATTTCTACTTTCCCTGATACCCAGGGAGTTTAATTTGAATTTTAGAAGACATACAGCATAGGGAGCCTGGGTGGCTCAGTCGTTGGGCGTCTGCCTTCAGCTCAAGTCATGATCCCGGGGTCCTGGGATCAAGCTACGCATCAGCTTCCCTGCTCCACGGGAGGCCTGCCTCCCCCACTCTCCCTGCTTGTGTTCCCTCTCTCCGCTGTGTCTTTCTCTGTCAAATAAAATCTTAAAAAAAAAAAAAAAAGACATATAGCACATCCTTTGAGATAGCTCTTATATTGGGTTCTAAGTCAGAATTGCTACAAATGCTTTGCTATTTTCTTTCCCACCTTCTTGAAGAGTAGCTAGGAAACTGTGTCCTGATTTGTTATGATTATTAAAAGAATGCATAATTTATATGTTAGATGCATAAACAGAATTCATGTTCATTGCCTCACATCTATTGTCTTATACCTGTTTTGTGGTTAAAGAATTTCGCATTTAACATTTGTCAGTATTCCAGCAAGGGTCTTTTAATGTTTTAGAAAGCTACCTGTTTTCCTGTCAGATCACATAGATCTTGGCATGTACCAGGCCCTATTCTAAGCACTTTTAATATATTGAATCTTTTAATTCTTCAGTAACCCTATGACATGAATACTTGTATTATTTTGCTAAGGCAAAAAGTATTTAGGCAACTTCTCCAGGGTTACACAGCTAATTAGTATCAAAAGGAGGCTTTCTTTCCAAGTAGTCTGACACAAAAGCTGATGTTGTTAACTGGTACAATAAATTGCCTCACAAGACAAAGAGTTGGAATGGGTTTGAATAAAGATCTCTTTATATAATTCTGTGGTCACTCTAAGGTGAATGGTCTTTCAATCTCCTCACATTTCTCTTCTCTGAAATCTATCAGTATCATTTCAACTTCATTTATCAAAACTTAACCAGTTCTCTTAAGTGTTCTATATAATTGTAGTTCTTTTTTTTATACCTTATGTTACATTTCTTTGTCGTAAGCAGGTTGTTCCATTTTTAAGCCATTTGTGATCACCTTATTGGAGGAAGGGAAAGTTGTTCTGGAGGGTTGTAAGGGATATGACAAGAACAGAGGGCCAGGTGAGTGAGGGCTGGTAAGAGAGGGAAAGCCATCACCAGAGTAAAAAGCCCAGCTTCTCGGGGAAGCGGTGGGTCCTTGTGATGTTTTTGGGAAACTCCCTTTAAAACCCTGTGGAAAAAAGCCCAACACTTTGGGAAGCCAGTTAAGGTCTTTCGTAGTGCAACCAACATTTTTTCCATGTTGCTTTCTATTTGGATTTATATAAATTCTCTTGACAAAAAACCATGGGCATTTATATATTTAACATTTAATCATTGTCTACACTGAGATAAATATTATGGTAGCCCTATCAGTACAATGGTGAGGAAAAAATGATACAGTTCTTGCTTTATGAAATTGACTCACTAGTGAGATGTATAATAAACAGGAAAACAAATAATTAGAAAATGTATCATATATAGTGGTAAGTGCTATAAAGAAAAGTAAAAAACAACAAAGGAATAAAGAATGAGGGAGAAAGCAAATTCACACAGTATGGTCAGAAGGATAGCTCTGAGGGGCGCCTGGGCGGTTCAGTCGGTTAACCGTCCTACTCTTGATCTCACCTCACATTTTGATCTCAGGGTTGTGAGTTCAAGCCCCGAGGGAGCCTACTTAGAAAAAGAAAAATCTCTGTGGTCTTAGCTTGTCATTCTATGAATATATTGTTCCTTATTAATAATTTGCCTAATGATTTTTACAATGAAAAATCTTCATTTAGATCAGTGTTTTCTTCTAAGTCCCTCATTCCTTCTGCATTTATTGGTTGCCCTCATGTTCTGTTAACAGCAAGAGTGTTTATGTTCTTCCTACGATTGTAACTGATAAGCGACTTAAAATGGTGCATCTGAAATTTTCTTTCTCTTGTTTGTCTCATTATGGTTTTTTTTAATTGGTTTTTGATTCAGTTTACTTTAGCTCACCAGTCTTAGTTCTTGATGCCCAGTTGTATGGATATCAAGAAATTTCTTATGGTGATTTTTGTGTATCTCTGACTCAGTCCTTTAATCTTTAAATTTATTCTTGCTTTTTGAGACTTTCCCAGCCTCACCCTATACCTTCCCTATACTGGACCAGACACCTGAATTGGCGAAAAGTGTGTTCTTCTGGTCTTTTAAGTTGTGTGATTTCTGTTGTAGTTAAAAAAAAAAAAAAATCAATACTAGGTATTAATTTTACTTATTTACTTAGCATATTTTAGTACACAAAGGTTTTTTCCCCTTTTGATTCTTGTATAGTCAAATGGTGGTCTCCCTTAGCTCCTTCAGGTGATTTGCATGTCCAATAAGAATGATGCAACAGTTAAAGCATGTCTCCATGCCTTCCATCCTCACACCATAGTAGTGTGTCTATATTCAGATTTCTTGCTTTCTGTCACAACAATCAAGGGCACATCTCCCTTCCCTACACCAGATCATGAGTTGGGTCTTTCTTTTAGGAGCCCTAGCTCGTTACATGTTTTACTACCACAACCTGAGCAATGGGCCTGCTTATGATTTTTTGTTTCATGGGAGGTGAGTCTCTAACAGTTTTATCTGTCTAGCAAATTGGTCTTTTTCAATTTTTATGGCTCCTGGGGTTTCTAATATCTATTTACCTAGAAAATAATTCACCCTTTTCATTCAGTAATTCAACATTTTCAAATTGATTAGCATAGCAGTCTTAAAACATTTTAGAAAATACCTTCTCTGATGGTTTTCTCTTTTATCATTTTTTGTATTTGTTATTTATATTTCTTCTGTGTTTTCTAGCTATATCTGATTCTGTATTTATTGAATTCCCCCCTTACCTTTTCTTTAGGTCACTTTGTTGTTTCCTATCTTCTTGATTGGCATGTATACATTACTTATTTTCATTTTTTCCTTATTAACATAATCGTTTAATCATTTAAATCCTTACTTTTTGTGTGACTAATGCTGACTTCCATAGATTTTAATATGTAATACAGTTGACCCTTCAACAACACAGGTTTGAACTGTGTGGGTCCACTTAAACGTGAATTTTTTGATAAAGGTAGTACAGTACTGTAAATTTTTTTTTTTTAAGATTATATTCACTTGACAAAGAGAGCAGAAGCAAGGGAAGCAGCAGGCAAAGGGAGAGGAAGAAGCAGGGAGCCCGATGCGGGGCTCAATCCCAGGACCCTGGGATCATGACCTGAGCCTAAGGTAGATGCTCAGCTGACTGAGCCCTCCAGGTGCCCCTCTTATGTTTTTCTTAACATTTTTTCTTTAGCTTACTTTATTGTATGAATACAGTACCTAATACATATAGCATACAAAATATGTATTAATCAACTGTTACTGGAAAGCTTCCAGGCAGTAGTAGGCTATTAATAGTTTGGGGTGAGTCAGAAGTTATATGATGATTTTTGATTGTGCAGGGCAGTGGCACCCTAATCCCAGTTTCAGGGGTCAACTGTATTTTCAATGGGATCATTCTCAGAAATTTTTGTAATTTCAATTACATTTCCACATTTGGTAGAAAGTTTTTCCATTTCTAGGTAGAAGTGCTTTTTAATTTACTAATACTGGCATTCATTTACAATTTTATTCTAATCAAATAATGATTGCATTATTATACCTTTGTTACTTATAACATAATTCAGTCACAGGAATTATTTTTGCCCTGTATCATGGAATGTTTAGCATTCATTTTGGATTTTCCTCAGGTTATCCCTTCATCAAATTGCCAATCTCCAGCCAATGTTCAACAGATTGTTTTTTACAAAGTTCCTTCCATTCTTGCCCACCTATACCACCTTTTCCACATCATTCTGTTAGCTTTTTCCCCTTTCAGAATTGCATAAGCTTTATAGTATGATTTATACATACTATAATATCAAAAATACTCTGAAACTGCCTTGCAGAGTATAACAATCATTGACTTTGAGTACAGGAAAATGAAAGAGCATGAAGGAAAATTAAAATATAGACTAGGATTTCAGTAGGATAGATGTGTGATAGTGAAAAAGCTAATGAAGAACAGTAAGTAAAATTCCTCATCTTTATTGACAGGTGGGGTAAAGAAAATCATGGTTATGCACAGCAGGGAATTAACAGCAGTGATGGAGACAGTATGTGTAAGTGGAGAGTCAATTAGAAAAAATTATTCATAAACACTACTTGTGTGTGTGTGTATAAATCAGTGCAGTATAGTGTGAAGGTTGGAAGGAATGGAGGCATACTTAAACTATTGCATCATTCTTATATGTATATAACTGTTCTGATGATCAACTGTGTTACCCAGTGACTGATCTTTATAATATTTCCTTTTTGTCTTAATTAGATTCTTTTCATCCAGTGATTTAATTTCCCTGTAATTATCAACTTAAATGTCCTTGGGGCTTGTTATTCAGTGGCATATAATGATTATATTTCTCCTTTTGGAATTTAAGGAGTAAGGCTAAACAGCGTAACAGCAGAAGATTACTGAATACACAACTGAAAAAAAATAATGTGAGGCAACTAGAGCAACTAGATATTGGAACAGAAACATAAATATGAACTTGCAATCAGTACCTCATTTCTGAGGATAGTAACTTAGATCTGGACGGTAAAATGTGGGTGGTATATAAGTGGTATATAAAGAACCCATTTCTAAGCAATGAAACATCCTGTGGGTGGAAATTATATTTGTTGTAAGAGGTCAAAAAAAGATTAGGTGAAAAGGGATAATGGATTAAGATGAGGTCTTACAAGTACCTTGTTATCCACAATAAAGTATTTGGATTCTCTTGTTAAAAAAACAAACCAGGGCGCCTGGGTGGCTCAGTCAGTTAAGTGTGAGCCTTTGGCTCAGGTCATGATCTCAAGGTCCTGGGATTGAGTCCCATGTCGGGCTCCCTGCTCAGTGGGGAGTCTGCTTCTCCCTCTCCCTCTGCTGCTCCCCCTGCTCATGCTCTCTCTCACTTCCTCTCTGTCTCAAATAATAAAAATAAAATAAAAAATCTTAAAAAAAGAAAAAAGAAAAAAAGAAACCAACCTCAGGTGCTTGGGTGGCTCAGTCAGGTAAGTGTCCGACTCTTGATCTCAGTTCAGGTTCTTGATCATAGGGTCGTGAGTTCAAGCCCTGCATTGGGCTCCCCAACAAAAAACAAAACCAAAATTGTTAGTATGTATAGATGATCAAATTATAATCTGCATTAGCTATATCTATACATGATATTGATAACTAGTTCTACATCTGTACATGTTGGTCAGTTTACCTGGATTGGTTCCCAAACATGAGTACTGTCAACAAGTTCACAAAGTGATGATCAGCACCTAAATGTAAGACCCACTGACTTTATCTGTTTCCCTTATCGCAAACCTCAGAATCTTACATTATGCTTTCATCATTCTCTGATCTTTCTTAAGACTTCATTGAGGTATTTTAATTATTCACTTGTATTGTTTGTAAGTTGCAGTTTTTCTCCTCCGCATTTTATGAATGTTTCATTTTTATGGCACATGAAAACAAAAATTGTGTTTCTTTTCCTCCTGTCTTTCAGATTTGGAGTCCAAGTATGACACAAAGACTAGAAAGGACATCACTGGTTCTCAGTGGAAAGTCACAGAAAGTAAATTCATTGGTCTTGAGAGCTCCATTTTCAGAAATGACTGGCAGAGCAAAAGCAAGACTGAAGTACAAAGACCTGAACTGGGATATTTCAGCCAAATGAAAATCAACTCTGAAAAAGTGCCCAATTACAAACATCAGAAGTCTCTTATATCACATCAGAGAATTCATGATAGCAAGAAGCCCCATGCATATAAGGAATATGGGAAGGTGCTTAGCTGTGACTTCAATTTTGATGAATATGAGAGAATACATACTGGTGAGAAAACATATCAATATAATGCATATTGGAAAACCTTTGGAGATGACCCACATACCCTACAACTGAATATACATAGTGGTGTGAAACCTTGTAAATATATGGAATATGAGAATGCATTTAGTTTTTATGAAGACCTTAGTATACAGAAAATGCATGATAATCAGAAGTGCTATAAATGTAAGGAATATGAAAGGACCATTAGAAGAGTTGAAGAAATAACTCCACTTCAAATAATTCGTGATGGTGAGAAACCCTATGAATGCACTTTCTGTGGAAAATCCTTTAGAGTGCATGCACAACTTACTCGACACCAGAAAATCCATACTGATGAGAAACCTTACAAATGTATGGAATGTGGCAAGGACTTCAGATTCCATTCACAGCTAACTGAACATCAGAGAATTCATACTGGTGAAAAACCATACAAATGTATACAATGTGAGAAAGTCTTTAGAATTAGTTCACAGCTTATTGAACATCAGAGAATTCATACAGGTGAGAAACCTTATGCATGTAAAGAATGTGGGAAGACCTTTGGAGTCTGTAGAGAACTTGCTCGACATCAGAGAATTCATACTGGAAAGAAACCCTATGAATGCAAGGCATGTGGAAAGGTCTTTAGAAATAGTTCATCCCTGACTAGACATCAAAGAATTCATACTGGTGAGAAACCCTATAAATGCAAGGAATGTGGGAAAGCTTTTGGAGTAGGTAGTGAACTTACTCGACACCAGAGAATTCACAGTGGTCAGAAACCTTATGAATGTAAAGAGTGTGGAAAGTTCTTTAGACTTACATCAGCACTTATTCAACATCAGAGGATTCACAGTGGTGAAAAACCTTATGAATGTAAAGTATGTGGGAAGGCTTTCAGACATAGTTCAGCCCTTACTGAACATCAGAGAATTCATACTGGAGAGAAACCTTATGAATGCAAGGCATGTGGGAAGGCCTTTAGACATAGTTCATCCTTTACAAAACATCAGAGAATTCATACTGGTAAGAAACCCTATGAATGTAAGGAATGTCTGAGTGCCTTTAGTGTGGGTAAGCACCTTACTTGATATCAAAAAAGTTGTACTGGTGTTTTGTCTTGAATGAAAGACATGTACAAAAGCCTTTTGCTTCTGAGTTTCACTGGGAAAGTCCATGCATTATAATATGAAGTAATCAAGGGGCCAATGTTCCTCTTATTGTTTCCAGACTTCCTGGCCCCTCTATTTAGAAGTAGAATTGCTCAGTGATAGGTGATGTATACTTTGTTTTGTTCCATATTGCCAAATATTTGTTTTTATTTCTCCTTTTCATATCAGTTAACATTGTGAATATCCATTTAGATAAGATGGTCCCTATTCATTTCTGATATGTATGGAAAATGTGTTTCACTAATTATTAGTCAATTTCACATGAATTTCTTTTCTGGGCATGTTTTGTTTACAGTTACTTCTGATGTTTGTGTTTTTGTTCTTGTCTTTGAATTGTTTTTGGCTTATTAATTTGTGATATTATTCAAATAAATCTTTTGCATTCTAATTTTTTGTTACATATGATGTACTTTTCTTCCTCCAGAGAGTTAAAACTTCCAGTCACTTACTATGTTGTTTTAAAGTCTTATGACCCTGCATGGTATTTGTGTAGATTTGTTTTTGTTTAATTTTCTCTTGTTTTTGTTTTAATGTTAGATAAGTAATTTCCTTCCCATTTTCATCAAGTGATTGATTTCTTTTAAAATTTCTGTTTTGACATGACAGACTTGCCTAAATACTTACCACAACACAATTCCTTTAAAGAGCCTTTTGAGGGGCACCTGGGTAGCTCAGTCCTTAAGCATCTGCCTTCGGCTCAGGTCATGATCCCAGGGCTCAGGGATCGAGCCCTGCATTGGGCTCCCTGCTCCATGGGAAGCCTGCTTCTCCCTCTCCCACTCGCCCTGCTTGTGTTCCCTCTCTCACCGTCTCTCTCTGTCAAAAAAAAAAAAAAGTCTTTTGTCCTCTAGGCAGTACCAATGAGGATCCAAAGGAAAGGGGCACTTTTAAATATTTTGTAAAATTTACTAAGCCATTCTTCTCTGTCTTTTAGACTTATTAAACGAGGGGAAAATCTACAACTGTTGCAATGATTATAAACTTAGTAAACTTATATTTGGAGGATCTACAACTCTATTATTACCATGGCTTCAATTGGGCTTTGTATATTTATACTTTTTATTCCCTGTTAGTGTTGCCTTGCCGGGTTGTGGCAGCTTAACAATCAATAGAACTTTGATTTTAGAAAGGAAAGGAAAAGCAAAAGAAGAAAGAAAATTAGTGAACAGAGATAAAGTTGCAATTCTTAACTGTCCATTATCTCTTTCTTTAGTTAGGAGAGTTGACCTGGTTATGCAATTAATGTTAATTATGAGCCACTGGTTATTAGATGTTTATAAGAAAATTTACCTATTGTTTAGATACATTTATGTCACCATCATTTATTAGATTTTAGTTTTTCAAATTGGTCTTCCCCAGAATTTTTGCATGACCCAGCAATAGTAATTAAGCCATTTTCTTATTGTATATATTGAGCTATTTTCTTTAAATATTACTAATTAGTATTTTATTTAAATTAGCAGTTTTTAAAAATATATACTTAGAGGTGCCTGGGTGGTTCAGTTGGTTAAGCATCTGTCTTCGGCTTGGATCATGATCTCAGGGTCCTGGGATCGAGCTCCACATTGGGCTCCCTGCTCAGCAGGGAGTCTGCTTCTCCCTCTCTCCGGTGTTTTCTCTCTCGCTCACTCACTCTCAAGTAAATAAAATCTTAAAAAAAAAAAATTATATATATATTTTTTTCCTATTTTTTATTTTTGCTGGCTTGAACAAATTAAAACAATGAGTTATCTAGACCTTACATATACACTTAAAAAGAATGACAGAAAGAAAATAACCATGTATCTTGGCATTTACTTTTTAAAATGATTAATAAATAAAAATTTAATAAATACAAGATATCCTTATTATGCCTCCCTTATTTGTAATTACAACTACATTTTGGTGACATTACATCAACATTTTTCTTTGAACTATGTTAAGAACTCCTGAAATTTCACAGACCACTGGTACAATAAACCATAATGTAATTATTGCTATTAACTTTTTTTTTTTGCTACTTCTCTGGTGCTCAGATTGTTAAAACTTTATTCCTTTCCATTTTCATTTGGTACTTTATCCTTTCCACATTTTCCCTAGTCTACATAGAAGTTTTTGGATTTTTCCCCCCAAATACAAAAGAATGTTCCAGACCTATCGTATTTATTGCTGCAATGAACCATGAAATTAGCTTCCAATAATGGAATCCTTTTTCAGTTTAGTGGTGAAGAATTCTAATAAATGTAAAAGGGATGAGGGAGATAGGAAAACACTGTAATAACAGTAATAATTATATACAAAATTCATTGATGGATACTAAACTATGAAGGTGAAAGTTTAAAGAGAAACAGGCCATTAGAATTATATCAAAGTATCTATCCCAAATACATAATTACAAGGAGAAAACATTCCATATACCACCTTTTTGAAATGATCACCAGTAGTAAGACAATGGCACATACACTACCCAGAGTGAGGCACTAAGAAGGGCATACCACACGAATAGTATTCTGACTTAAGAAGAAAAGAAAAAAGAAAGAAAAGCATAACCATAATGTAATCATGAGGAAACTGCCGACAAACTGAAAATGAAGAACTTTCTATATAATACCCAGTATTCCAGAAATCCATGACCTTTCAAGGTCATGAGTGGCAAGGGTAGAATGAAAAGCTCCCAAAAGATTGGAGGAGACTGAGGCCATTTGACAACTAAATACAATGCAGGAATTTGGATTTGATCTTCGGAACATTAGTGGAGAAGACTTGGTGAAATCCAAATAAAGCTGGTACTTTAGGGGCACCTGGGTGGCTCAGGCAGCTAAGCACCCAACTCTTGATTTCGGCTCAGGTCATGATCTCAGGGTCATGGGGTTGAGCCTCACATCTGGCAGCACAGAGCCTGCTTGTCCCTCTCCCTCTGTTCTTCCCCCCACTATCTCTAAAATAAATCTTTTTTTTTAAAGAATTTTTTTTATTTATTTATTTTTGACAGAGAGAGGGAGAGTGTACAAGCAGGGGAAGCAGCAGGCAGAGGGAGAGGAAGAAGCAGGCTTCCCGCCGAGCAGGGAGCCCAACGTGGGGCTCGATTCCAGGACCCTGGGATCATGACCTGAGCCGAAAGGCAGACGCTTAACCGTCTGAGCCACCCAGGTGCCCTAAAATAAATAAAATCTTAAAAAAAAAAAAAAAAGCCAGTACTTAACTGATAGTACTATGCCAATGTTAATGTCCTGGTTTTGATCACTGTACCATGATAATGTAATATGTTAATATGCAAACTAGGAGAAGAATGTATGGAAATTCTGTGTTCTTACGATTCTTCTCTAAGTCTAGAACTTTAAAAAATATATATTGTTTGCAGCCAAAATGGAAAATAGGAGTTACCTTCCTGCCTAAAGTAACAAAACACTAGATAAAATACAAGCAGCAATTTTCAGATATTGAACATTAGACAACAGAAACACCTAACCAAGTGTAAACAAATAGGATATCCATACTTTTGACTCCACTTACTTCCCAGTAGGCATTTCCACATCTCAGCACAGGGAGGAGGAAGACAGGGGGAGCATTGTGATGCAAAGATGGAGATAAGAGTCCAGGGAGGCAGAGAAAGCTAGTCTAGGGCAGACTACGAGAGCAAGTCTTGATCAGTGCATGGAGGTAACTACCTGAAGCCAGCAAAAGAAATGCTTAGAAAAAGCACAGGTAACCCTTGGGAGCTGACACAGCCAGAAATAGTTTGTGTCCCCATCATCCAGAGAGGTAAACTTCGTAATAGACTGGTTAGATTACTTGAAAAGTTAGTGCCTCAATAGAGAAGCAAGTTAGTACTAAAGGCTTTCTGGTCCCACCTGATAAAGTTTAAAGGAAATCTTAATAGGAAAAAACTGTTACTAGGTAACATAGATATATTCCAGAATAAAGCTTGAGTATATTTCTATAATTTTATTTTCTTTAAGATTTTATTTATTTATTTGACAGAAACAGCAAGAGAGGGAACACAAGCAGGGGGAGTGGGAGAGGGAGAAGCAGACTTCCCACCGAGCAGGAAGCCCGAAGCGGGGCTCGATTCCAGGACCCTGGGATCATGACCTGAGCTGAAGGCAGACACTTAATGACTGAACCACCCAGGCCCCCCTTGAGTATATTTCTAGAAATACAAAAATACCAAGCACATAGAAGGCAAATTTTATGATGTGTGGCTGGTAGAAAAAACAAAAACAGGAGTGTAAAAATGCAGGAATACATGAGTATCATGAGAAAAATCTATAGGAACACACCCAGAAATGACAAAGATAGATTTTATATTTGATTTGCTAGCTTTTATATTTGGCAGTAGATACTGGCAGTACAACCATCTAAACTATTTTCTACATGCCCAACAAGGAAGAAGAGATTGATCATGGTAAGGTGTTGAAAATATTAAAAAGACCTAAACAAAATTCTAGAAATTGAAAAATGTCTAAGATTTAAAAATACAGTCAATGAGATTAATAGAGTAGACACTATGAAAGAAAACATTAAGCTTGAGAATACAGCAACAAAAACTACAAGCTGAACCAGAAAATCAGACTAATAAAAGTAAATTAGGTAACAGAAAACTACGGGATAACTGCAATCAACTTAATTATTGTAATTGGGAATCCCTGGAAGAGAGCAAAAAGAATGAGCAGGGACCCCCCCCCCCCAAAAAAACAAACAAAACAAAACAAAAAAACATTTACAGAAATAAGTTTTCCAAATTTGGTGAAAACTGTGAATCTACATACCCAGGAAGTTCAACTCATCCAAGCAAATCACACCAAAGCAATCATAACCAAACTTATTAAAATCAGTAATAACAGAAGAATCTTAGCAGCAGAAAAACAAAAAATCCTACATGCAAAAGAGCAAAGATTAAAAAAAATTGTTCTGGACATGATGGAGTAAACATATTTTACCCTACTCCTCATTAGATATAAGGTCCATGGGGATAAATACATGAAACAAACTTAAGAAGAATCTGAAACAGAACTGATTATGGACTTTGGGACTTAAGGAACAACCCAGCCCAATGGTGACTTCCTTGGATGAGAGTTGGGTTTTGTTTTTGTTTTGGCTTCAGGTCTGAGAACCAGAGAACATTGCAAATTGGAAATGTCACCACATGTAAACAATTACCCAAAAAACCACACCACACACTAATAACAAGAAAACAAAAAACACCCATGATATGCCTGTTTTCCTCAGACAAAGGGCTGAAAAAGTTGTGGCCCTGCGGAACAAAAAGCCCTTTTGACAATGCCAACTCTATGTTATCTGAATGGTACAAAGGGAAATGCCTGTCTTCCACACCATTCTGCACAACAGCCAGCAGCACCACAACCTTCCAGTAAGTATCTGCAAAGACTGTGGTGTGTGCACAGCCCTATCATCCCAGCCCAGGAATAAGGCAACGTCCCTTCTCCCAAACACTGGGTACATTCAGCTGCTGTATGAGCAGAAACCTGACTGCCAATCCTGGCACATCAGTAATGTGGACCCTACAAAGATGTGAGTGGAACACTGCCATCATAGCCCAGAAATAAAACACGCCTCATCTTCTCCTGGTGGACAGGTGCACTGGGAGGGTGTGAGTGTGATTAGGACCTTGACTATCATTGTGACCTGGCACTTACTAGCTGGTGTTCCACCCTGTACTAGTTCAGAGGCATTTGAAGAGGCAGTGTATAATCAGACGCTGATTACTACTCTTAACAGCAGGAACAAAGGCCTTTTCCCCTTCCACCTAATGGGGGCCTCCACAAACTATGTATGTGAATCGAGCCATGACTAAATTCCAGCTCACCAAGTAACATTTACCCAGAAACCAGAATGTCATAACACCAAATTACCAGAGTACAATCAAAATTTATTCATCCTAGCAAGAATGAGGCATATTCAACTTAAATGAGAAAAGACCATCAAAAAACACTAACAAGATCTCAAAGATTTTGGAATTATCTTACAAGAATTTTAAAACTACTATCATAAAAATGCTTCAGTGACAAAGAATGCACCTAAAAACAGAGTTCTAAAATACATGAAATAACTGACAACTTAAAAGTAATTAGAATATTCAAACCACTTTCAGTAATGGCTAGAACAACTAGGAAGATGTTCAACATAAAGAAGACATGAACAACACTATAAACCACCCAGATCAAAGACATCAATAAAAACGCTAACCAATAATAGCAAAATACACCTTCTTCTCAAGTACACAAAACATTCTCCAGAAGAGAACACATCTTAGAACACGTCTTAGGCCATGTCTCAATAAACTGACAAATTAAAATCGTGCAAAGTATATTTTGATAATGAATTAGAAGTCAATAACAAAAATGTGAAAAGAATTACAAATCACAACTATGTGGAACTTACACAACTCACTTTTTTAAAAGATTTATTTATTTTAGAGACAGCACTGGGGGAGGGGCAGAAAGTGAGGGAGAGCAAGAATTCCAAGCAAATTCCCCACTGAACACGGAGCCAGAGTGGGGCTTGACCCCACAACCCTGAGATCATGACCTGGGCCAAAACCAAGAGTCAGATGCTTAACTGAGCCACCCAGGTGCCCCTACAACTCACTCTTAACTAAAATGTCAAAGAAAATATCATGAGGAAAATTAGAATACTTTCAGATGAATGAAAGTGAACTGAAGAGATGCATATAAAGCATTGCATAAAGGTATATTTATAGTTGTAATTGCCAATATTTTTAAAAGATCTCAAAGGAAGAACCTAACTTAGCACATTAAAAAACTAGGGAGAAAAACCTGAAACAAAAGGAATTAAATAAAGAATAGGTGAAAAACAAATAGAATAGAAAAAAAATCAAAATTTGTTTCTTTAAAAGATCAAAAAAATTAGAGATGTTTTTCTAAAATGACCATGGAAATAAAAAAGGAAAAGGTTCGGGGCGCCTGGGTGGCTCAGTCGGTTAAGCGTCTGCCTTCGGCTCAGGTCATGATCCCAGGGTCCTGGGATTGAGCCCTGCATCAGGCTCCCTGCTCCGCAGGAAGCCTGCTTCTCCCTCTTCCTCTGCCTGCTGCTCCCCCTGCTTGTGCTCTGTCAAATAAATAATAAAATCTTTAAAAAAAATTAAAAATTAAAAAAAAAATTAAAAATTAAGAAAAAGGAAAAGGTTCAGATTACAAAAATCCATCATGAAAAATACCTGACTACTAACATCATAGAAATTACAAGTATTATAAGGAAATGCTATGAACAACTGTATGAAAGCAAATTAGATAGATTAAACAAAATCCTAAAAGGTCAAAATTAGCAAAATACACACAAAAAGAAAGATAATCTATGCACATACCTATTAAAGAAACTGAATCCCTAATAACCTTCTAAAACAGAAAGCATCAGGCACAGATGCTTTCACTTGGTGAATTCTACCAAACATTTAAATAGGAAATAATACTAATTCTCTACAATATCTTTCAGAAAATAGGGTAACAGGAAAGTGTTCCTAACTCATTTTATGAGGCCAGCAATACCTTACTACCAAAATCACATACATTATAAGAAAGGAAAATTACATAGTAGTATCTCTCAGAACATAAAAGCAAACATCCTCAACAAAACATAATATCAAATATAACAATGTATAAAATTATACAACACAATCGAGATTTATCCTATGCATGCAAAGCTATCTCTACATTGCAGTCAAGTAATGTAATTCATTACACATCAACAGGCTAAAGAAGAAAAATCATATTATCATGTCAATAGATGCAGAAAAAGCATTTTTTTAAAAAGAGTAATACCCATTTATGATTAAAAATCTCACAGCAAACTAAGAATAGATGGGAACTTATTCAATTTGATAAGAACATCTACCAAAACCTACCACCACTATTTTCAATATTGTGCTGGAAGTCCTAGCTAATGGAACAAGTTAAGAAAAATAAAAGGTACACAGATTAAAAAGGAAGAAATAAAGCCATCTTTGTTTGCAGATGACATGGTTGACTATGCAAAACTCCAAAAGAATCAACAACAAAGAACTCCTGAAACTAATGTGAGCAAGGCCAAGCTTGCAAGCTACAAGGTTACCATACAAATGTCAAGTTCTTTCCTACATACCAGCAATGAACAATATAAAATTAAAATAAAAAATGCACAAACATTTAGCACATTAAAAAGTACTAAGGAAGAAATCTAAAAAAATATGTATAAAGAACTAAAAAAACTGATGAAAGAAATCAAAGAACTAAATAAATGAAGAAATATTCCATATTCATAGATAGGAACGCTCAGTATTGTTAGGATGACAGTTATTCCAACCTTGAGGTATAGAATCATTACTGTATCAATCAAAATCTCAGCATGTTGGGCGCCTGGGTGGCTCAGTTGGTTGGGCGACTGCCTTCCGCTCAGGTCATGATCCTGGAGTCCCGGGACTGAGTCCCACATCGGGCTCCCTGCTCAGTGGGGAGTCTGCTTCTCCCTCTGGCCCTCTTCCCTCTCGTGCTCTCTATCTCTCATTCTCTCTCTCTCAAATAAATAAATAAAATCTTAAAAAATAAAAATCTCAGCATGTTATTTTGTAGACATTGACTGATTCTGAAGTTCATATGGAAAGGCAAATGACCCAAAATAAATCCACACAATACTGAAGATAAAGAAGTTGGAGCACTAACACTCTCTGACTTCAAGATTTACTACAAGGATACAGTAATCAAGACTCTGTGTACTGTCAAAAGAATAGACAGATCAATGAAACAGAATACAATGCTCAGAAATAGATCCACACAAATACAGCCAACTGATCTTTTACAAAAGAACAAATACAATTCAGTGAAGAAAGATGTCATTCAACAAATGCAGGTGGAACAACTGGATATCCACATTAAAAAAATGAATCTAGGAACAGGCTTTAAACTTTTTAAAAAAATTCAAAATTCATCACAAACCTAAATGTACAATGCAAAACTAAAAGACTTCTAGAAGATAAAACAGAAGAAAATCTAGGTAACTTTGGGCTCGGGAATGATTTCTTAAGAAAAATTAAACCTGTTAAGTCAGATGTCATTAAAAATTTCTGCTATGCAAAAAACACTCTTAAGAGAATAAAAAGACTAGGCACAGACTAGGAGAAAATTTGGAAAACACATACATGATAAATGACTTAAATCTAAAATATACAAAGAACTCTTAAAACCTAACAGTAGAAAGCAAACAATCCAATTAAAAAACAGAGAAAAGATCTGAACAGACACCTCACAGAAGATATACCGATAGCTAATAAGCTTATGCAAAGATGCCTAACATCCTATAGCAATCAGGAAATTGCAAATTAAAATAATGAGATACCACTATACACCTATCTGAATGGCTAAAATCCAAAATGCTGACAAAGATGTCTAGCAACAAGAACCTTATTCATTGCTGGTAGGAATAGAAAATGGATCAACCACCTTGGAAGATAATTTGACAGTTTTTTATAAACTTACTCTTACCATATGAACTAGCAATCTTTCTCCTAGATATTTACCCACAGAAGTAGAAAACTTATGTCCACAAGACTCCACACTTGGATGTTCATAGCATATTCTTAATTTTCTCCAACTGGAAGCAACCAAGAGGTCCTTAAAATGTCTTTAAGAGGTGAAAACAAACTGCTATACATCTATACAGTGGATTATTATGCAGTAATCTTTAAAAAATTAAGCTATTAAGCCACAAAAACACATGGAGGAAACTTAAATGCATACTGTGTAGTGAATGAAATAAATGCCTTTTTACTTTCTGTATTTCTGATTTTTTCATACCTGGAGACTTCCTTACTCTGGAGAGTGTGTGTCTCTGTGGCTACCTGTGTCTCCTAGGGTAGCTAATTCCTTACAGGTAGTAAAAATTTACTTGGGAGTATGCCTTTCACATGCAAACTAACCAACCAGAGCACAAACTTAAACTTCCTTCACTCGGCCACTATTCCGTTGCCCTAATCACCCCAGAGCCATATACTAGCAACTAGGGACAGCACTTTGTCACAAAGCCTTCTGAAATTGTTCAAACTTATCAATCCTAAGCCTGCTTACCCTATCCCACCCATTCCTTTCTGCAGAAATCACAGTAAAGTCTCTTGCCCACGTTTTTTCCTTGTTCTTTCTACCTCAAAACAGATGCCAGTGCTTCCCCATGTCAGCCTATGTTGCATGCTGTACCTCCAGTAAGTATAAAAATGTCTCCCTTCCTGACAGTCATCTCTGTGTCTGCGTCTTACCATACCTGATTAAAACAAATCCTGGGTCAATTTTTTAAAAAGCCACTCTGAAGAGGCTACATACTGTATGATTCCAACTCTATGACATTGTGTAAAAACAAAACTATAAAGACAACGAAATTATCAATGGATGCCATGGAATAGGAGGGAGAGATGAATGGTTGGAGCACAGGGGACCTTTAGGGCAGTAAAATTATTCTGTGTGATGTTGTGATGGTGTGACATGATGCTATATGACACATGACATTATGCGTTTTATAAACTCATACAACTATACAACACAAAGAGTGATTCCAAATGGAAATTATGAGCCTCAACATCAATGTTGATTAATAGACTATAACAAAAGTACCATACTCCTATACAAGATATTAATCATAGGGGAAACTGATCAAATAAGGGGGTCCACTTCATCTAAAGGATAGTTCAAGTTCAGTATTTCCTTGATGATTTTCTATCTGGATGATCTATCCAATGTTGAAAGAGAGGTAATGAAGTCCATTACTATTGTTGTATTTCCGTTGATTTCTCCCTTCATATCTGCTGTTCTTTTAATACTCTGAGATGCTCCAGTGTTGAACACATATATATTTACAATTGTTATGCCTCTTGATGAACTGACCTTCTCTTGTTAAAGCTTTTCACTTAAAGTATATTTTGTCTGATAGAAGTACAGTTGCCTTATATTTTGGTTTTCATTTGTATGGAACATCTTTTTCCATTCCTTCACTTTTATCCTATGTATGTCCTTAATACTGAAGTGAGTCTCCTATAAGCCGCACATAATTAGGTCTTATTCTTACAATCTTTCAGCAACGCTAGCGATTCCTTCAATTTGAGAATTTAATCCACTTACATTTAAATAATTATTGATAGTTAAGGTCTTATTATTGCCAATTTATTGATAGTTAAGGTCTTATTATTGCCATGTTTTCTGGCTGTTTTGTAGTGCACTTGTTCCTTTCTTCCTCTTTGGCTATCTTCCTTGTGAATTGATGATTATTTGTAGTACTATGCTTTGACTCCCTTCTCTTTATCTTTTCTGTATCTACTATTGATTTTGCTGTTTGGTTACCACAAGGTTTACATAAACCATCTTACAGATATAATAGTCTATTTTATACTGATGAATCAATTTAGAATGCATACAAACTCTACTCTTTTATCCCCATGCATACATTTCATTTTTCGTGTCATCCTTTGCACAGGGCCATGTTAATCTTCTCTGTATCATGCCAATTTTTAAGTATATGTGCTGCTGAAGTGAGCACACACATTTCATTTTTCATGTCACCATTTGCCATTTTTTAATGAGTATACAATAACAAATGATTGTAGCTATGATTATTTTTAATACTCTTGTCCTTTAACTGTTATATTAAAAACAAATGGTTACATATTACAGTATTCAAGTAACAGAATTTGAGTATATACGTACCTTTACTAATGTGTTTTATATTTTCATATTTTTTCATGTTATTAATTAGTGCCATTTTATTTAAGCTTAAGTAACTCCTTGTAGCATTTCTTGTAAGACAGGTGAAGTGGTAGTTTTTTGTTCATCTGGGAAAGTCTCTCTCTTCCATTTCTGAAGCAAAGCTTGGCTGGATAACATTATTAGTTGGCAGCTTATTTCTTTCAGCATTAGAATATATACACCCACTCTTTCCTGGCCTGCAAGGTTAAATCCACTGATAGCCTCATGTGTGTTTCCTTGCAGATGAGGACTTTTTTGTCTTCCTGCTTTAAAATTTTGTCTTTATTGGACAGTTTTATTATAATGCATCTTGGAGAAGATCTCTTTGGGTTAAATCTAGGAACCTATGAGCTTCCTAAACTTGATTGTCCAAATTGTTCCTCAGATTTGGGAA
Organism: Zalophus californianus; assembly: GCF_009762305.2. Lineage (NCBI taxonomy): Eukaryota > Metazoa > Chordata > Mammalia > Carnivora > Otariidae > Zalophus > Zalophus californianus. Next base: position 44,458,475 of record NC_045611.1, read on the forward strand.
GTTCTCAGTCATTATTTCTCTAAATAAGCTTTCTGTCCCTTTCTCCATCTCTTCTCCTTCCAGGACTCCACAATGTATAAATTGCTTTTCTTCATGGTCTCCCTTAATTCATATAGGCTTTCTTAACCATTTTAATTTTTTTCTTTGTTCTTCTCTAACTAAATAGTTTGAAATGGCCTGTCTTCGAGTTCACAGTTTCTCTCTTTTGGTTGATCAAGTCTACTGCTGATGCTATGTATTTCACTTTTCATTACTTAATTGTATTATTAAGTTCCAGTATTTCTGTTTCATTCTTTTTTTATTTCTAACTCACTGAAGTGTCATTTTGTCTGCATATCATTTTATTAATTTCATTGCATTCTCTATCTGTATTTTCTTGCAGCTTACTCAACCTCCTTGCCATTATTTTGAATTCTCTATCAGGGAAAACATAGATCTCCATTTCTTTAGACTCAGATACTGGAAAATTGTATTCCTTGGAGGGAGGGGTCAGGTTTCCTTGATTTTTTTAGAAGATGTATTCAGAAGACTTACATTGCTTGGAGGGGGAGACAAAAGAGTCACTGGAGAGAGTGGTGAGTGGATGGAGGGGGAGCAATGGAAATGTTTGAGAACTGATTGGTATGCTGCTAAATAAAAAGAAATTGTTCTAAATGTTATTCAAAATCCAGATGCATAAAAGAAAATATTGAAGCCACGATGAAAATGGGCACAGTCTTAGAAATAGAGTTAAAAAAAAAAAATTCCCTAAAAGAAAAGCCTAAGCCTACATGGCTTCTTTGGTGAGATGTTTTTTGTTTGTTTGTCTTAATAATACCAATCCTTCAGAAACCCCTTCAGAAAATAAAGGACAGAACACTTCTCAATTCATTCAATGAAGCCAGGAATGCCCCAATATTAAAACTAGAAAAAGACATCATAAAAGTTACAGACCAAAATACCCATGAACATAGAGGTACAAATCTTTAAAAAAAAAAAAAGCAAACCAGGAGAGCCTGGCTGGCTCAGTCAGTAGAGTGTGCAACCCTTGATCTCAGGGTAATGAGTGAATTCCAGCTCCATGTTGGACACAGAGGTCACTAAAACAAAAAGCAAACCAGGGGCACCTGGCTGGCTCAGTCAGTGAAGCATGTGACTCTTGACCTTGGTGTCATGAGTGCAAGCCCCAGGTCGGGACAGAATTTACTTAAAAAAAATTGCAAACCAAATTCAGCAACTAACAAAAAAGATTATAAAACATGACCAAAGGTATTTATCCCAAGAATGCAAGATTGGTTTACAGCTAAAAGCCAATTAATACAATATACCTTACTAAAAGAATAAAGAACAAAAATCTCATGATGATTTATCATGAATGATAAAAAAGCACTTGACAAACATTAAAGATTTTTAAAAAATGCTCAACAATGGAAGATTAGAATTTCCTTATCGTGATAAAGAGCATTTACAAAAGATTCTACAGTTAACATTATTCTTAACAGTGAAATATTGAATTCTTTATCCCTAAGATAAGGAGTAAGACAAAGATTTTTTTTTAAAGATTTTATTTATTTATTTGAGAGAGAATGAGAGATAGAGAGCACGAAAGGGAAGAGGGTCAGAGGGAGAAGCAGACTCCCCGCTGAGCAGGGAGCCCAATGTGGGACTCGATCCTGGGACTCCAGAATGACCTGAGCCGAAGGCAGTCGCTTAACCGACTGAGCCACCCAGGCGCCCCAAGACAAAGATTTTTGATGCTACAATATTCATTTATCTTTTACATTATTTTCGATCCAATGTTAAAAGACAAGATAAGAAAGGATTATAAACTGAAACACAAACACACAAATGGTGTTTATTTGCAAATGACATTAACTATGTGTTTAAAACAGGGATTAGAGAACTACAGTCTGCAGTTTGCCTACAAAATACAAAGAGCACGTAAATTTGTAAATACAGTACTACTGATTCACACCCCTGCCCATTAATTTATGTAATATTGCCAATAAATGCTTTCATGTCAGAGTTGAACAACAGGGGGGTAGTGGTGCTGACTCCTGCACAGTCGAAAAGCTGTGTGTAACTATTGACTCCCCCCAAACTAAACTACTAATCACCTACTGTTGACTGGAAGACATACTGATGACAAACAGTTGATTAACATATGTTAATGTTATATGTTATATACTGTATTCTTACAATAAAGTAATCTAGAGAAAAGAAAATGTTATTAAGAAAATCATAAGAGAAAATAAATTTATAGTATTATATTGTATTTATTGGGGGTAAAAAAGGAATGTAAGGGTACCCATGCAGGTTAAAACATTTTGTTTAAGGGTCAACTGTACTTGCAAAAGATACCACATGGCCATAGTCCTGAGATTGTTACCATTTGATCCTTTAAGAAAAAGTCTGACAACTGGATGCAGAAAACACAAAGTGACTTACAAAATATTATAAGGCTATATATTATAAAACTAATAAGCAGGTTTGGGGAGGTCACTGATACAGCTAATACACAAAAGTCAATTCTATTTCTATACACTATAGGCAGACTATGAAAATGAAAACACTAATAAAACACTTTGACTTACAACAGAATGAAAAACAATACACCTAGAAATAAATTTAACAACACAGTATAAGGCACCTGGTGGTTCAGCCGGTTAAGCGTCTGCCTTCGGCTCAGGTCATGATCTTGGGGTCCTGGGATAGAGCCACACATCAGGCTCCCTGCTCAGTGGGGAGTCTGCTTCTCCTTCTGTCCCTGCCTCCCACTATTGTACTCTTTCTTACTCTCTCAAATAAAATCTTCAAAAAATAGTATAATACCTGTACAATAAAAACCAAAAAAGGATGCTGAGAGAAAATGCAGATGTAAATTAATGGAGAGATAGTAGACTCAATATTGTTAAGAAGGCATTTCTCCCCCTAATTGTTCTACATATTCAACAAAAATTCCTAGTAAAATCCCAGGAGGCTTTCTTGTAGAAAATGACAAAAGAATCCTGAATTTTATGGGGAAATATAAAGAACCTCTAATAGCCAAACACTTTTGAAAGTTAATATAGAGAAATTACACTACAAGATTTAAAAATTTATAAACTACGGTAATTCAGACAGTCTGGTATTGGCATAAGGATAGCCATAATCTCAATGAAATAGAAAGTTCAAAAAGAAACCCTTATATTTGTGGTAAACTAATTCTTTTTTTTTAAGATTTTATTTATTTGACAGAGATACAGCGAAAGAGAAAACACAAGGAGAGGGAATTGGAGAGGGAGAAGCAGGCTTCCCGTGGAGCAGAGAACACGGTGTGGGACTCCATCCCAGGACCCTGGGATCATGACCTGAGCCGAAGTCAGACACTTAATGACTGAGCCGCCCAGGTGCCCCTATGGTAAAATAATTCTTGACGAAGGTGCCAATAACTCAATGAGAAAAGTCTAGTCTTTTCAACAAATTGTACTGATATATTTAGACAACCACATGCAAAAAGAAAAATAACTAAGATCCATGCCTCACACCATATGTAAAAGTTAATTAAAATGGATCACATACAAAAGTATAAGAGCTAAAACAATAGAAATCCTCTACGGAAACACAGGACAAAATATTTGTGACTTGGGGTTGACTAAAAATTTCTTAGTTTGACATCAAAAACAAACATTAAATGAAAAAAATTCATAAACTGTACTTCATTATAATTTAAAAACCTTGCTATGCAAAAGATATTTTTAAGAAAATGAAAAGATGTTCCAAATACATTCCAAAATGACTACACTGGGAGAAAATATTTACAAATTAGATATCTGATAAAGGACTTCCATCAAACATATAAAAAACTCTCACAATTTAATACTCAATACTAGGAAGGCAAACAACCCAGTTATAAAAATTTGCAAAAGTTGAATATTTTAACAAAGAAAATTTACCAGTTAACAACTGGTAAGCACATAAAAATATGCTGTAACATCTTTAGTCAAGGACAAACTAAAACCATAGTAAAATACCACTATACAACCCAATAATGGGTATAATGAAAGTAACTGACAATACCAACTTTTGATAAGGATGTACAGAAAATGCAACAGTCCTACATTGTTGGTGAAAATGTAAAATGTTATAGTTACTTTGGAAAACAGTTTGGCAGTTTCTTGAACTATGAAATATAAACCTAGCATACAAACCATCAGTTCCACTCACTATGTATTTCTCCAGTTGAAATAAAGACAAATATCCATAGAAGGATTTGCATGTGAATCATCATAGTTGCATTAATCATAACAGCCCCTACAATGAAAACTGTCCAAATACTTATTAAGTGGGGAATGGATAAACAACATGGGGTAGACCTATATAATGGAATATAATTCAGGAATAAAAAGGAATTACTGATCAGTAATACAACAAAGATTTACCTCAGAAACATTATGCTAAGGAAAAGAAACCAAACAAAAGACTAGACATTACATTATTTCATATATATCAAATTTCTAGAAAAGGGAAATCTACACATATACAATGCACTTCACGTATTGCCTGACTGAGAGTGTGAGCAAGGACTGACTGCAAACAGCACACAGATCTTTTTGGAGGAATAAAAGCATTTTAAAATCCAATTATGGTAATGGTTACACAACTCTTATAAATTTACTAAAAATGATTGAATTGGGGGTGCCTGGGTGGCTCAGTCAGTTAAGCAGCTGCCTTTGGCTCAGGTCATGATCCTGGGTTCCCAGGATCAATCCCTGCATCAGGCTCCCTGATCAGTGGGGGAGTCTGTTTCTCCCTCTGACCCTCCTCTCCCACCTTGTGTTCTCACTTTCCCTCTCTCTCAAATAAATAAATAAGATCTTTAAAATAAAATAAAATAAGGGGGGAGGAGCAAGATGGTGGAGGAGTAGGAGACCTAAATTTCGCCTGGTCCCAGGAATTCAGCTAGATAGGGATCAAACCATTCTGAACACCTACGAACTCAACAGGAGATCGAAGAAAAGAATAGCAGCGACTCTCTGAACAGAAAAGTGACCACTTTCTGGAAGGTGGGACGTGAGGAGAAGTGAATCCGAGGCCATACACAGGAGGATAGACGGCAGGGGAGGGAGCCTCCATCAGCCGGGTACCGGCAAGTAATAGAACAGCAGAGCACAAAATTGGAACTTTTAGAAGTCGGCTCCGCTGAGGGACATCGCTCCAGCGGCTAAGCGGTGGGGGTGGGGAGTGGGGGGTGGGGGGGGTGGAACCCTTGCTGGGACAGTGTGGTCTCAGGACACTTGGGGTCATGGAAAGACTGCGGGAGCCTGAGTGCGGCAGAGCTTCCAGGTATGGGAGCGGGGAAGCCGGCTGCAGAGACAGAGCTGAGGAGTGGGCTCGCAGCTTGGGGTTGCCATAAACTGTGATCCGTGGTACAGTCGGGCCACTGCACTTTCAGCAGAGACCCAACAAGCGGCAGATCCAGGGAGACTCCCCTTCCTCCCCTGGGAGGAATGGCGTGGGAGCGCACCGCAGGGATCTGCTGGGTTTGGAGACTCCAAATGGGGTTGTGTGCCAGAGATAGAAACGCTTGGTCACAGGCCGAGTGAGCACAGAGTGCGGCCGGAGACCGAGGAGAGGGGAGTGATTGACTGCTTTTCTTTGGGGGCGCACTGAGGAGTGGGGCCCCAAGTTCTCGGCTCCTCCGGGCCTGAGATTAGGAAGCCACCATTTTCACTCTCGTCCTCCAAAGCTGCATGGAAAGCTTGCAGGGAACAAAAGTGCCAGAGAGCAAACCCGAGCAGATGACTTAGCCCAGACTGGCAAAGACATTTGGGAACCTCAGCAACAGGCCCCTCCCCCAGAAGATCAGCAGGAACAGCCAGCCAAGACCAAGTTTACCGATCAATGAGAACGGCAGAACACCAGCACTAGGGGAATACAGCACATAGAATTCATGGCTTTTTTCCCCGATTCTTTAGTCCTTCGAAGTTAATTTTTTAAATTTTCTTTTTCTTTTGAATTTTTCTTTTTTCCCTTTTTTCAAACATCTTATCAATCCCTTTTTTAAAAATCTTTTTTATTTTTCATTTTTAGAGTCATATTCTATCCCTTTATAAAAGTTAACCTTATTTTTGGTTTATATAAAAGTTGTTCTCTCTTTAAAATTTTGGGATAGTTTCTTCTAGCAGACCAAATTATACCCTAAATCTCTGGTGTATGGCTTTGTTCTAGTCTGCTGCCTGATCACATTCTCTCCCTTTTTTTTTTTTAATTTCTCTTCTTTTGTCTTTCAACCAACTTCTTATCAATTCCTTTTATAAAATCTTTTATACTTTTCATCCTTACAGTCATATTCCATTCCTTCATCGTATTTACCCTTATTTTTGTACATATATAAGCTTTTCTTTCTTTAAAATTTTGGAAGGCAGTTTCCTCTAACGACCAAAATATGCCCAAAATCTAGTGTGTGGCACTGATCTATTCACCAGCCTGATCATATTTGATCATATATTTTTTTTTATCTTTTTCTTTTTCTCTCTTTCTTTACCCTGGTTTTAGGTCTCTTCTGATTTGTTTAGCATATATTTCTCTAGGGTCATTGTTACCCTGTTATCATTTTGTTCTCTAATTTATCTATTCTCCTCTGGGCAAAATGACAAGATGGAAAAAAATCACCTCAACAAAAAGAACAAGAGGCAGTACCGACTGCCAGGGACCTAAACAATACAAACGTTAGTAAGATGTTGGAACTAGAGTTCAGAATAACGATTATAAACATACTAGCTGGGCTTGAAAAAAGCATGTAAGATATTAAAGAAACTCTTTCTGGAGAAATAAAAGAACTAAAATCTAATCAAGTCGAAATCAAAAAGGCTATTAATGAGGTGCAATCAAAAATGGGGGCTCTAACTGCTAGGATAAATGAGGCAGAAGAGAGAATTAGTGATATAGAAGACCAAAAAGAGATAAACAACTACTGGATCATGAGGGCAGCATTAGAGAGATAAGTGATACCATAAGACGAAACAATATTAGAATAATTGGGATCCCAGAAGAAGAAAGAGAGAGAGGGACAGAAGGTATATTGGAGCAAATTATAGCAGAAAACTTTCCTAATTTGGGGAAGGAAACAGGCATCAAAATCCAGGAGGCACAGAGAACCCCCCTCAAAATCAATAAAAATAGGTCAACACCCTGATATCTAATAGTAAAACTTACATGTCTCAGAGACAAAGAGAAAATCCTGAAAGCAGCTCAGGACAAGAGATCTATAACCTACAATGGTAGAAACATTAGATTGGCAACAGACCTATCCACAGAGACCTGGCAGGCCAGAAAGGACTGGCATGTTATCTTCAGAGCACTAAACGAGAAAAATATACAGCCAAGAATACTATATCCAGCTAGGCTGTCATTGAAAATAGAAGGAGAGATAAAAAGCTTCCAGGACAAACAAAAACTAAAGGAATTTGCAAACACAAAACCAGCCCTACAAGAAATATTGAAAGGGGTCCTCTAAGCAAAAAGAGAGCCTAAAAGCAGCATAGACCGGAAAGAAAGAAACAGAGACAGTATACAGTAACAGTCACCTTAACAGGCAATACAATGGCACTAAATTCATACCTTTCAATAGTTACCCTGAATGTAAATGGGCTCAATGCCCCAATCAAAGGACACAGGCTATCAGATTGGATTAAAAAACAAGACCCATCGATATACTGTCCGCAAGAGACTCATTATAGACCCAAACACACCCCCACATTGAAAGTGAGGGGGTGGAAAACCATTTACCATGCTAATGGACACCAAAAGAAAGCTGGGATGGCAATCCTTGTATCAGACAAATTAGATTTTAAACCAAAGACTATAATAAGAGATGAGGAAGGACACCATATCATATTTAAAGGGTCTATCAAACAAGAAGATCTAACAACTGTAAATATCTATGCCCCTAACATGGGAGCAGCCAATTATATAAGCTAATTAATAACAAAAGCAAAGAAAAACATCAACAACAATACAATAATAGTAAGGGATTTTAACACCCCCCTCACTGAAATGGACAGATCATCTAAGCAAAAGATCAACAAGGAAATAAAGACTTTAAATGACACACTGGACCAAATGGACTTCACAGATATATTCAGAACATTCCATCCCAAAGCAACAGAATACACATTCTTCTCTAGTACCCATGCTCTAGTCCAGAATAGATCACATCTTAGGTCACAAATTGGGTCTCAACCGGTACCAAAAGCTTGGGATCATTCCCTGCATATTTTTGGACCACAATGCTTTGAAACTAGAACTCAATCACAAGAGGAACATCGGAAAGAACTCAAATACATGGAGGCTAAAGAGCATCCTACTAAAGAATGAATGGGTCAACTAGAAAATTAAAGAAGAATTTAAAAAATTCATAGAAACCAATGAAAATGAAAATACAACCGTTCAAAATCTTGGGATGCAGCAAAGGCAATCCTAAGAAGAAAGTATATAGCAATACAAGATTTCTCAAGAAACAAGAAAGGTCTCAAATACACAACCTAAACCTACACCTAAAGGAGCTGGAGAAAGAACAGCAAATAAAGCCTAAACCCAGCAGGAGAAGAGAAATAATAAAGATCAGAGCAGAAATCAATGAAATAGAAACCAAAAGAACAGTAGAACAGATCAACGAAACTAGGAGTTGGTTCTTTGAAAGAATTAATAAGACTGATAAACCCTTGGCCAGACTTATCAAAAAGAAAAGAGAAACAACCCAAATAAATAAAATCCTGAATGAAAGAGGAGAGATCACAACTAACACCAAAGAAATACAAATAATTATAAGAACATATTATGAGCAACTATATGCCAGCAAATTAGATAATCTAGAAGAAATGGATGCATTCCTAGAGATGTATAAACTACCAAAACTGAACCAGGAAGAAATAAAAAACCTGAACAGACCTATAACCAAGGAAATTGAAGCAGTAATAAAAAAAAATCCCAACAAAGAAGAGCCAAGGGCCAGATGGGGAATTCTCCCAAACATGTAAAGAAGAATTAATACCTATTCTTCTGAAACTGTTCCAAAAAATAGAAATGGAAGGAAAACTTCCAAACTCGTTTTATGAGGCCACCATTACCTTGATCCCCAAACCAGACAAAGACACCATAAAAAAGAATTACAGACCAATATCCCTGATAAACATGGATGCAAAAATTCTCACCAAAATACTAGCCAATAGGATCCAACAGTACATTAAAAGGATTATTCACCACGACCAAGTGGGATTTATTCCTGGGCTGCAAGGTTGGTTCAACATCCGCAAATCAATCAATGTGATACAATACATTAATAAAAGAAAGAACAAGAACAATATGATCCTCTCCATAGATGCAGAAAAAGCATTTGACGAAGTACAGCATCCTTTCTTGAGTAAAACTCTTCAGAGTACAGGGATAGAGGGTACATACCTCAATATCATAAAAGTCATCTATGAAAAACGCACAGCGAATATCATTCTCAATGGGGAAAAACAGAGCTTTCCCCCTAAGGTCAGGAACACGGCAGGGATGTCCACTATCACCACTGCTATTCAACATAGTACTAGACGTCCCAGCCACAGCATCAGACAACAAAAAGAAATAAAAGGCATCCGAATCAGCAAAGAGGAAGTCAAACTCTCATTCTTTGCAGATGATATGATACTTTACGCGGAAAACCCAAAAGACTCCACCCCAAAACTGCTAGAACTCATACAGGAATTCAGTAAAGTGGCAGTATATAAAAATCAATGCACAGAGGGGCGCCTGGGTGGCTCAGTCGTTAAGCGTCTGCCTTCGGCTCAGGTCGTGATCCCAGGGTCCTGGGATAGAGCCCCGTGTTGGGCTTCCTGCTCCACGGGCAGCCGGCTTCTCTGTCTCCCACTCCCCCTGCTTGTATTTCCTCTCTCGCTGTGTCTCTGTCAAATAAATAAATAAATAAAATCTTTAAAAAAAAAAAAAAGATGCTCAGTAAGGCCAGGAGATGATGCATGAACAGAGTGAGAGTTTCAACAGAGACAAATAAGAAAGTACCAAACAGAAATCACAGAAATGAAGGGGAGCCTGGGTGGTTCAGTTGTTTAAGTGTCTGCCTTTGGCTCAGGTCATGATCCCAGGGTCCTGGGATCAAGCCCCACATCAGGCTCCCTGCTCAGTGAGGAGCCTGCTTCTCCCTCTCCTGCTCCCCCTGCTTGTGCTCCCTCCCTCTCTGTCAAATAAATAAATAAAATCTTAAAAAAAAAAACCCACAGAAATGAAAATACAATCACAGAACTAAAAAATTTAACACAGAGGTTCAACAGCAGACTAATGAAGTGGGCAGAGGAATTCATACAGCTGACGAAAAGGGGAAAAAATAATAATAAAGATGTGTAAGAGATTTAAGGGATGAAAATCAAGTGGGGACTACAACACCCCCACTTTTGTCAATGCATAGGTAATCAAGACATAAAATGAGTAAGTAAAACACTGAACTTAAGCAACATGTTAAATCAGATAGACTTAACAGTCATAGAATACTCCACACAAAAGTAAAATATTTTTCTGAAGCCCACATAAAACATTCTCCAAGATAAATCATAAAGGGAACAAAAGAAGTCTTGAGAAATTTTAAGAAAACTGAAATCATAGCAAGCATATTCTCCAACCACAATAGTATGAAACTAGAAAACAAGAAATTAGAAATCAATCACAAGAAGAAAACTATAAAATTTACTTATATGTGGGCAGTAAACAATACACTCACAACCAAACAATGGGTCAAAGAAGAAATCAAAAGAGAAATTTAAGGGGCACCTGCCTGGCTCAGTCAATGGAGAATGCAACTCTTGATCTTGGGGTTGTGGATTTGAGCCCCACATTGGGTGTAGAGATTACGTAAAAATAAAATCTTAAAAAAAAAATAAACAAATAAATAAAATCTTTAAAAAGAGAGAAAATTTTAAAAATACTGAGACAAATGAAAATGGAAAAAAAAAAACACCAAAACTATAACACCAGTCTAAGAGGGAAGATTATAGCAATAATCACTTAGATTAAGAAACAAAGATTCATTTTTTTAAAAGATTTTATTTATTTGACAGAGATAGGGAGCACAAACATGGGGAGAGGCAGAGGGAGAAGCAGAAGGCAGATGCTTAACAAACTGAGCCACCCAGGCGTCCCAAGAAACAAAGATTTCAGATAGAATTCTGGGGAAGATGGTGGAGTTGGAGGATCCTAAGATCACTTCCTCCCACAGATATACCTAGATAACACCTACATTAATGTAAATAATCTAAAAAATGAACTCAGGACTGGCAGAACAGACTCTCCACAAGTGGATGTAGAGAAGAGGCCACATCAAAAGTAGTAGGAAAGGCAGAGACTTGGTCAGGAACCAAGCTGACCTGCAGACCTGCAGACCTGTCCATGAGAGGGAGGTACACCACAGGCACTGAGAGGGGAGAGGAGCAGATCCCACACCAGGCACTCTAGGCATGGGGGACCTACATTGGGAAGATGAATCCCCATAGCATTTAGCTTTGAAAACCATAGGGAGATAACTTTGCAAGTTCTTACAATGAGTGGGGCTTAACACTGGGAATTTTAAAAATCAATAGCTGGGCTCTGAAAGAAACTGAATCCCCGCCCTAAAAAAAAACACCGTAACAAACAGCCACACTGAAATCCAGCATACAAGCAGTGGTGTGTGAGAGGCACCTGGGGTATTTGGAAAGGATTTATTAGTTAATTTCAGAAAGTGTACTGGAAGGGCAGGGATCTTCAGACTTCTCCAGGAACAAAGGAGCTGGTGGGCACCATTTACCGTCTCTGACCCCCAACTTAGATACATGGACACCTGTGGGACCAACGCAAACACTCTCTACCTAGCATGCTAACAGTGCCTTCCCCCGGACTGCTCTCCTGTGGATCCGCCCACTCCAACCTGTCTGTAGCAGGCGTCCATCCAAAGCATTGCCAGAACCTGACACTGTGCAGGCAGCCCAAACAGAAACTAGCACTACTCCAAAGTGACTCTTGCCCTGGGGAGAAAAGCTAACCACAGACACCAGTTCAACTGCAGCCCCAGCAGTGGGCTGGGGGCAGACATCTGGTCTGACTGCAGGCCTTGCCCACCAAAAAAGCTTCTCAGGGATCAACACAGGGAGAGTGCCCTGAATATGGTGCTGCCACAGCTCTGGCAAACGCCTGGTCTGACCCAAGTCAAGCCCAAGGTAGCCCCAAACCGGCCCATTAACACAGAGACCAAACCCTGCTCACAACAGAGCCACTGCAGATGACTAGATTGAAGGCAAACACGGCTGAGCCACAAGAGTAGGGGACATACAACTAAAGTGCCCTTGAACTGAATTCCCCTGAACTTTACTCCCCTGCAGTGCCAGATTCTAGTGAACAGGGGACGTTATATGGCAGGACACTACAGGAGCTCTTCTTCATAAGGCCACAACTTTCAAGGGCAGGAGACATAGCTGACTTTCCTAACACAGAGAAACAAACAAAGAGACAAAATGAGGAGATGGAGGAATATGTCCTAAATGAACGAACATGACAAAACCGTAGTAAGAGAGCTAAATGAAATGGAGATAAGTAAAATACCTAAGAATTCAAAGTGGTGGTCATAAAGATACTAATTAGACTTGAGAAAGGAATGGAGGACCTCAGTGAGACACTTAACAAAGAGAGAAAACATAAAAAAGAACGAATCAGAGATGAAGAACCTAATAACTGATATTAAAAATACACTACATGGAATAAATAGGAGACTAGAGGAAGCAGAAGAGTGGATCAGCAACCTGGAGTAATGGAAACAACAAAGCTGAACAGGAAGAAGAAAAATAATAATAAATAAAAATACACTAAGGGAACTCAGCAACACCATCAAACATAGTAACATTTGCAGTATAGAGATCCCAGAAGGGGAAGAGACAGAGAAAGGAGAAAATTTACCTGAAGAAATAATAGCTAAAAACTTCCTAAATCTGGGAAAGGAAACAAAAATTCAGATCCAGGAGACACAGAGATCCCTCAGCTAAATCAACCCAAGGAGGTCCACACCAAAACACATAATTTAAATGCAAAAAAAGAGTGATAGAGAATTTTAAAAGTAGCAAGAGAAAAGAAAACAGTTACATACAAGGGAAACCTATAAGGCAATGAGCTGATTTTCAACAGAATCTTTGCAGGCCAGAAGGGAATGGCATGATACATTCAAAGTACTAAAAGAAAAAACCTGCAGCCGAAAATACTCCATTCAGCAAGGCTATTATTCAAAATAGAAGGAGAAATAAACTTTCCTAGACAAACAAACCTTAAAGGAATTCATCACCACTAAACCTGCTTTATAAGAAATGTTAAAGAGGAGGACTCTGAGCAGAAAGGAAAGACCATCAACAGGAATAAGAAAAGTAGGAAGCACAAAAGCAGTAAAATTAAGTACATCTATGAAAATTAGTCAAGGGATTTACAAAATAAAAGGATGTAAAATATGACACCATATACCTAAAACATGGGGGGGGGTGGAGATGAGTAAAAATTTAGTAATTTTAGAATGGGTTCAAACTTAAGTGACTATCAACTTCATATAGACTGCTATATGCAGATGATGTTCTATATAAATCTAATGGTAACCAAAAATCAAAAACTAGTAATATGCAAAAAAAAAAAACCCAAAACCCACCCCACGTAGGAACCCAAGTATATCCCTAACAAAAGCCAGCAAACAGTGAGAGAAGAAACATCAACTACAAAAACAAGTAACAATATCAATACATACATACCTTTCAATAATTACTTTGATTGTAAATGGACTAAACTTTGAATGTAAGTGGACTAAATGCTCTAATCAAAAGACAGAGGGTGATGAAATGAATAAAAACACAAGACCCACCTACACACTGCCTACGAGAGACTCATTTCAGACCTAAAGACACATTCAGATTGAATGTGAAGGGATAAAAAAGCATTTATCCCCAAACAGAATTGAAAAGAAAGCCAGGGTAGCAATACTTATATTGGGCAAAATAAATTCTAAAACAAAGGCTGTAACAACAGGTAAAGAAGGAAACTACACAATCATAAAGGGAATACTCCAATAAGAAGATATAACAATCGTTAAGTATTTATGCACCCAACATGGGAGCACATAAACACATAAAGCAGCTAACAACAAACAAAAGGAGTAACCAATAGTGATACAATAATAGTAGGGAACTTTCACACCCCACTTACATCAATGGACAGATCATCTAAACAGAAAATCAACAAGGAAACAGTGTATTTGAATGATACATTGGACCTGATGGCTCTAACAGATATATCCAGAACACTACCATCCTAAAATAGCGAAATACAAATTCTTTTCAAGGGCACATGAAATATTCTCTGGAATAGGTTACATGTTAGACCACAAAACAAGTTTCAACAAATTCAAAAAGACTTAAGTCCTGTCATGCATCATTTCTGACCACAACTCTATCAAAACAGAAATCAACCACAGGAAAAAATGTGGACAGAACACAAATACATCGAAGCTAAATAACATGCTAATAAACAATGAATGGGTCAATCAAAAAAATAAAAAAGGAAATTTAAAAAAATACATAGAGACAAAAGAAAATGAAAAAACAGCAGTCCAAAATCCTTGGGATGTAGCAAAAGCTGTGCTAAAAGGAAAGTTCACAGCAAAACCGGCCTATCGCAAGAAGCTAGAAAAAACTCAACCTAACCGTACACCTTTAGAAGCTAGAAAAAGGAAGAATAAACAAAGCCAACAGCCAGTAGAAGGAAGGAAATAGTAAAGATTAGAGCAGAAATAAATGAAATAAAAACTAAAAAACCAATAGAACAGATCAATGAAACCAGGTTCTTTGAATAGATCAAAAAAACTGATAAACCTTTAGCCAGGCCCATCAAAAGAAAAAGAGAGAGAGGACTCAAACAAAATCAGAAATGAAGAGAGAAAAAACAACCAACACCAACAAAATACAAAGAGGTATAAGAGAATATTATGAAAAATTATATGCCAACAAACTGGACAACCTAGAAGAAATGGATAAACTCCTAGAAACATATAACCTGCCAAAACTGAATCATGAAGAAATAGAAAATTTGAACGGACCAATTACCAGCAATCAAATTAAAAAACTCCCAACAAACAAAAGTCCAGGGCTAGACAGCTGCATAGATGGATTCTACCCAATATTTAAAGAAAATCAATATCTACCTCTTTCAGACTATTCCAAAAAATGGAAGAGGAAGGAAAGCTTCCAAATTCATTCTATGAGGCCAACATTACCCTGATACCAAAACCAGATAAAGATACCACAAAAAAAAAGTGAACTATAGGCCAATATCTCTGATTAACATAGAGGCAATAATATATTAGCAAGCCAAATCCAACATACCTTATATTAGCAAGCCAACAACAATATATTGGCAAGCCAAATCCAACATACATTAAAAAAAAAACTCACCACAAAGTAAGATTTATTCCTGGGCTGCAAGGATGGCTCAATATTTGCAACCAATCAATGTGATACATCACATCAATAAGAGAAAGGATAAAAACCATATGATTGTTTCAATAGATGTAGAAAAAGCATGTGGCAAGAAACAACCATTCATGATAAAAATCCTCAACAAAATAGGTTTAGGGGAAACATACCTCAACACAGTAAAGGCCATATATGAAAAAACCCACAGCTAACATCATACTCAAGGTGAAAAACTGAGAGCTTTTTCCCTAAGATCAGAAATAAGATAAAGATGTCCACTATCACCACTTTTATTCAAGATAATACTGGAGGTCCTAGTCACAACAATCAGACAACAAAAAGAAATAAAAGCCACCCAAATAATTTAAGGAAGAAGCAAAACCTTCACTATTTGCAGATGACATGATACTATATATAGAAAACACTAAAACCTCCACCAAAAAACTACGAGAACTCATAAATGAATTCAGTAATGACACAGGAGACAAAATTTTTTTTTAAGATTTATTTATTTATTTTGAAAGAGTGAGAATGAGAGAGAGAGAGAGAAAGTACATGAGAGCAGGAAGGTTTAGAGGGAGAAGAAGGCCCCTCGCCGAGCAGGGAGCCTGATGCGGGACTCGATCCAGGGACTCCAGGATCATAACCTGAGCCGAAGGCAGTTGCTTAACCAACTGAGCCACCCAGGCGCCCAGGATACAAAATTAATGTACAGAAATCCATTGTATTTCTATACACTAATTATGAAGTAGCAGAAAGAGAAACGAAGAAAACAATCCCATTTACACTTACACCAAAAATAATAAAATACCTAGGAATAAACTTAACCAGGGTGAAAGGCCTATACTCTGAAAACTACAAAACACTGATGAAAGAAATTGAAGTTGATACAAAAAAAAGGAAAGATATTCCATACTCACAGGTTGGGAGAATAAAAAAATTTTAAAATGTCCATACTACCAAAAGCAGTCTACAGATTTAATGCAATCCTTATCAAAATACCAACAGCATTTTTCACAAAACTAGAACAAATAATCCTAAAATTTGTATGGAACCACAGAAGATCCCAAAATAGCCAAATCCATCTTGAGAAAAAACAATGCTGGAGGCTTTACACTTTCCAATCTCAAACTGTATTACAAAGCTATAGTAATCAAAACAGAATGGTTATTGGGGCACCTGGCTGGTTGGTAGAGCATGTGACTCTTGATCTCAGGATCTGGAGTTCAAGCCCCACATTGGGTGCACAGCTTAATTTTAAAAACAAAACAAAAGACAGAACGGTTACTAGCATAAAAACAGACTCATACACCAACGGAACAGACTAGAGAGTCCAGACATAAACTCATGCATATATACTCAATTAATTAATGATAAAGGAGGCAAAAATATACAGTAGGGAAAAGACAGTCTCTTCAATAGATGGTATTGGGCCACATGCAAAAGAATGAAACTGGACTCTATCTAACACCATGCACAAAAATCAAATAAAAATGGATAAATAATTGAACGTAAGACGTGAAACCATAAAACTCATAAAAGAAAACACAGAGATTAAGCTCCTAGACCTCCTTCCTGATGATTTTTTGGATTTGACATCTAAAGCAAAACTAAACAAGTGAGATTAGATCAAACTAAAAAGTCAACAAAATGAAAAGGTAAACTATGAAATGGGAGAAAGCATTTGCAAATAATATACAAGGGGTTAATATCCAAAATATACAAAGAACTCCTATGACTCAACAGAAAAAAAGATCCAGGGGCGCCTGGGTGGCTCAGTTGGTTAAGCAACTGCCTTCGGCTCAGGTCATGATCTCAGGGTCCTGGGATCAAGCCCCGCATCAGGCTCCCCGCTCCGCGGGAAGCCTGCTTCTCCCTCTCTCACTCCCCCTGCTTGTGTTCCCTCTCTGGCTGTGTCTCTCTCTGTCCAATCAAATAAAATCTTTTAAAAGAAAAAAAAAGATGTAATTTGTGATATCAGTAACAAAGATGTCAACCTATAAAGGAGTAGAGCTTTCATCTGCAATTGAAGTTGGTATCAATTTAAAATAGATTGTTATAACTTTAGGATATTATATGTAATCCCCATGGTAACTACAAAGAAAATTCCTACAGAATACACAAAAGGAAACGAGAAGGGAATCAAAACATGTCCTTACAAAAAAATCACCAGAGCAGAAACACATTAGCAGAAAGTTCTGTATGAACAAGTACAGGGGTAGAAAAACCGAAACTGTGGGGCGCCTGGGTGGCTCAGTTGTTAAGGCATCTGCCTTCGGCTCAGGTCATGATCCTGGGGTCCTGGGATCGAGCCCTGCATCAAGCTCCCTGCTTGGCGGGAAGCCTGCTTCTCTCTTTCCTACTCCCCCTTCTTGTGTTCCCTCTCTCGCTGTCTCTCTCTCTGTCAAATAGGAAAAAAAAAAATTCTGGGTGCCTGGGTGGCTCAGTCGTTAAGCGTCTGCCTTCGGCTCAGGTCATGATCCCAGGGTCCTGGGATCAAGTCCCACATCGGGCTCCCTCCTCGGCGGGAAGCCTGCTCTCCCTCTCCCACTCCCGCTGCTTGTGTTCCTGCTCTCGCTGTCTTTGTCTCTGTCAAATAAATAAATAAAATCTTTAAAAAAAATTTCTTTAAAAAGAAAAAAAGATCCAATTAAAAATTTGACAGAGAATCTCAAAAGACATTTTTCCAAAGACATACAAATGACCTACAGGTAGATGAAAAGGTACCCAACGCCACTAATCATCAGAGAAATGCAAATCAAGGCAAATGTAAAACCACAATGAGGTATCACCACATCTACTAGAATAGCTATTACCAAAAAGTCAAGAAATAACAAGTGTTGGTAAGGATGTGGAAAAAGAGGAACGCTTCTGTACTGTTGGTGGGAATGTAAATTGATATAGCCACTATGGAAAATACCAGTTTCCTCAAAGACTTAACAGAACCACCATATGATCCAGCAATTCCAATTCTGGGTATTTATTGAAGGAAATGAAATTACTATCCTGAAAAGATATCTGTACTCCATGTTCACTGCAGCACTATTTAGAATAGCTAAGTCAGGGATATAACCTACACGTCCGTCAATGAATGAATAGATACGGAAATTGTGTGTGTGTGTTTGTGTGAGGGTACATATACACAACAGAATATTCAGCCTTATAAAAGAAGGAAATTTTGCCACTTCCAACAACATGGATGGACCTTGAGAACATTGTGCTAAATGAAGTAAGTCAGAGAAAGACAAATACTGTATTATCTCACTTATACCTGGAATCTAAAAAATCTAAAAAAGAAAAGAGCTAAACTCATAGATACAGAGAACAGACTGGTGGTTGCCAGAGGTGGGGAGTAGAGGGGTGGGGGAAACAGTTACAGGTGGTCAAAAGGTACAAGCTCCTAGCTGTAGGATAAATAAGTCTCAGAGATGTAATGGACAGCAAGTTGACTATAGTTAATTATACTGTATTATATATTTGAAAGCATCTAGGAGAGTAGACCTGTATTCAACAGAAAAAAATTTTGTAACGTTGTGATGGATGTTAAGTTATTGTGGCAATCATTTTGCAATATATACATATATCAAATCACTTTATTGTACATCTAAAACTAATACAATGTTATATGTCAACTTAACTGGATAAAAAAATAGGAGAGTTCTCTCCAGAAACCAACTCTGCTGGCACCTTGATCTTAGACTTTCACCTTCCAGAAGCATGAGAAATTAATTTCTGTTAAGTTACCCAGTCTGTAGTATTCTGTTATGACAGCCTGAGAAGACTAATAAACCCATATTTAAAGCCATTTTTATTTTCTCTTCTATGAACTATCTCTATATATTATTTGTTCGATTTCTTTTGGATTATTTTTTCCTTATAGATTTGTGGTACCTCTGTTATCACTTAAAATTTTTTTCGTTCTTTTTCTGTATATATGTTGCACGTAAATTTTCCCACTTCATTATTTGTCTCCTGAGCTTCTAGCATTTCCGAATTTTTGTCATGTAAAACAATTACACTTTTCTCTTATGGATTCTAGGTTTTTTTGTTAGACTTAAAAATGATTTCCACGTCCTGAGGCTATTAAAATTTCTTTCCCATCTTATTTCTCAAACTTTTATGATTTCATTTTTTACATTTAAATCTCTGATCCAATATAGAATGATATGAAATATTAAGGATCTAATTTTCTCCCTCTAAATGGTTGCTCCATTGTATTATAAATCAAGTACTAAAAACCCCATTTTTTTTCACCACTGATTAGAAATGCCAGGTTTATCATATGGATAGTACAACATTCCCTTCTATGTTTGGGTTTGTTTCTAGACTTTTTTTCTTTTAAGATTTTGTTTATTTGAGAGAGAGAAAGACCACAAGTGGGGTGAGGGGCAGGGAGAATCCCAGGATTCCAGGATCATGAGCTGAGCCAAAGGCAGATGCTTAACCAACTGAACCACCCGGGCGCCCCTGTTTCTGGACTTTCTATTTAGTTTCACTGATTCATCTGCTCATTTCCCAGTATCCTTGCCACTATGGTATTTTAATATTGCTACACTATATTTAAATATATGGTAGAACAAGTGTCATGAATTATTCTTTTTGAGAATTTTCCTATTCTACCATATTTGTGTTTTGACATGAACTTCAGAAACAACCTGTCTTTCATAAAATAATTATCAGGTTGGGATCATATTAAATTTTTATAAATTGGGTGTTTTTTTAAGATTTTGTTTTTTTACTTATTTGAGAGAGAGCACAGGAGTGGGGGGAGAAGAGGGAAAAGGAGAAGGAAAAAATCTCAAGCTGAGCACAGAGCCCAATGTGGGGCTCGATCTCATGACTCTGAGATTGTGACGTGAACTGAAACCAGGAGTTGGATACTTAACTGAGCCACCCAGGTGCCCCTATAAATTGTTTTTAATCTTTAATTGTTTGAGGCTTTGTATACTATGCTTTTTTTTTTCCTGATTGCTTCCTCTCTATCCAAGTTCTCTTCATAAGATTATGCTCATTTCTTAATGACTTTACTCATTACTATCATATATTTTGTGTCTATTATTCCTGGGGTCTTTTAAGGTTTTTTTTCCCCATTAATCCTCTGTTATAGTTTTCACATATATCCATGTTACATATAACATATATTCATTTTGGTGTGTTTATTTTTATTCCCAACCAACTTAAAGTCTCTTATTGCTTAAAATTGCTTTCAATTTATAAATTGAATGTTGAGGGGTGACTGAGTGGCTCAGCTGGTTAAGCAGCTGCCTTCAGCTCAGGTCATGATCCCAGGGTCCTGGGATCGAGCCCCATGTCTGGCTCCCTGCTCAGCGGAGAGCCTGCTTCTCTCTCTCCTCTGCCTGCCGCTCTGCCCACTTGCACTCTTTCTCTCTCTGCCAAATAAATAAATAAAATCTTTTTAAAAATATAAAGTCTTAAAAAAAATTGAATGTTGAACTAGAATTCATTCTGTATCAGTTTCTCCTAAGCAACCAAAGAAAAAGAAAAATAGGTGCAGCATACGCTGTGTTCCATAATGAGGTTCTGGGCATCTGTACAAGATTTGAAAAATAAGAACAGGCTATAAACAAATTTTGCCACCCTCAGTTCAACATACCTCAAGGTATTTGGGAAACTGGAGAAATTGGAGAAGATGAGGAAAAAGACTGTTTTTGTAAGGCAGGACTATTTAAGGATAGAGTTGTCAGTGTTTCTCCAGCTCCCTGGGGAAAGAAGGTGGGTTTTTCCTTGTCTCCTCAAACAAAGCATGGGGACCCTTAGGTCCCAGTGCCTCTAAGATCCAAAGTGGAGTGTAGTAAAGGAGTTCTTAGGAAAAATTTCTCTTTTTTCCTGCCATCTGGGGGAAAAAAAGAAATGGGAGCCTAATTCCCACCTGGTGACTAGATGTGGACAACATGGAGGGATCTGGCCTGGGGCAATCTATCTTGTCCTAGACAAATTCTGGAGGAGCCATTTGATCCATCAGAGAAGGTTAACCACTGTATTCCTGGGGACCTAGGGGTAATGTAAGGATTTTAAGTGGCCTCTGTGAAGGGGAGGTGCCAGCCTCATGGCTTCCCCTGCAGATAGGTATCTTCAGCAAGGTATTTACTCAGAAACCCAGAAAGGCAAGAGACAATAAGAAACAGGGTCAGCTTTGAATATGCACCAACACAGGAGAAAACCAAAAATTGGTTACAACACTATTAGATAAGAAAGATCTTTCCTGTCTCTTATCTTTCTTCCTTTCCTGTGCCCCTACTTTAGGGACAATCTAGTGTTGGGAAAACATCAGAAGAACACAGAGGGGAAACAGAAACTACACACATTCTCTGTCTTCCATAGGCTTCTTTTTTTTTTTAATATAGATTTATTTATTTTAGAGAGAGTGTGAGAGAGCAAGCACGTGGAGGAGGAGCATAGGGAGGAGAGAGAAACTCAAGCCGACTCTGTGCTGAGCTAGGTGTCCAATGCAGGGCTCAATCTCACAACCCTGAGATCACGACTTGAGCCGAAACCAAGAATCGGATGCTTAACCCACTGTGCCACCCAGGCGCCCCATAGGCTTCTTTTGTCTTTAAGACTGAGGTGCTACTAAGTTGTGAATGTTATTAATTAAATTAAATAATTAACAGTTGTCATAAATATATAGGAAACTCAATTTTTTTAAAAAAGTAAGACTGAGCTGTAGGAAGAGAGAAGTTTTAATTTTAAAGAGTTTAGAGTCCTAATCAATACAATGCACTGAGCATTTTATTTGGCAAACTGAGGGTGATCTATCTGGTCCACTAGATTTTTTAACAGTAAAGACTGTAAAAGTACTTGTCAAACATTTCATCCATGGGTAGGGAAAAAATATAACCTCACAGAGAAGGGTTGAAAGAGGCAATTATGGGAAAATATGGGGTTTTTAAAGATTTTATTTATTTGAGAGAGAGAGAGAGAGAGAGAGAAAGCATGAGCAGGGGAGAGGGAGAAGCAAACTCCCTGCTGAGCAAGGAGCCGAATGTGGGGCTTGATCCCAGGACCCTGGGATCATGACCTGAGCCGAAGGCAGCTGCTTAACTGACTGAGTCACCCAGGCACCCCTGGGAGAATATGTTTTTTGAAAATACAAAACTGGGGGGCGCCTGGGTGGTTCAGTCAGTTAAGCAGCTGCCTTCGGCTCAGGTCATGATCCCAGGGTCCTGGGATCAAGCCCCGCATTGGGCTCCCTGATCAGCGGGAAGCCTGCTTCTCCTCTCCCTCTGCCCCTCCTCCCCGCTTGTTCTCCCTCTATCTTTCAAATAAATAAATAAAATCTTAAAAAAAAAAAAGTGAAAATACAAAACTGGGTGCTGGAATGGGTTAAAGACCTAAATGTGTAAGGTAAAACTACAAAGTTAATATACAAAACTGGAGAATTTCTTCATGATCATAGAGCAGAAAAACAAATAGCAGTTTCATATTATAAACCACAGGGGGAAATATGTAATTGTGGTATTAAAATAAAGGCTTTCTGTTTAATAAGAAACAGAAACAGAATACATATAGAATAGGATTATTTGCAGAATCTAAAACTGTCAGGGAATTAATACCTAGAATTTTTTTTTAAGATTTTTATTTATTTATTTGACAGAGAAAGAGAGACACAGTGAGAGAGGGAACACAAGCAGGGGGAAGTGGGAGTGGGAGAGGGAGAAGCAGGCTTCCTGCTGAGCAGGGAGCCCGATGTGGGGATCGATCCCAGGACCCTGGGATCATGACCTGAGCCGAAGGCAGACGCTTAACGACTGAGCCCCCCAGGCACCCCTAATACTAGAATATTTAAGAAACTTGCAAATCAGCAAGAAAAAGGGAGCAATCTGCATTGAAATATGAGCACAAGCTACAAAGAGGCAATTTACAAATAAAGAAGCTCAAAAAGCTGACAAGCATTAAAAAACTACTTAAAATCACTGGCATCAGTGGAAAGCAAAGTAATACTACAAAGATGTAACACTTTAGACACTTTAGACTCATAGATATGAAAAAGCTAGGTAGTGCTGTGTTCATTGCAGATTTAGGGGTACAGAAACATTCGTATGCAATCTTAGTGGAAATGTGGACTTGTACAGCCAATCTAAAGATGATTTGACACTACTCAGACAAGAAAACTCATATCCTATGACCCAGATATCAATGGCCTTCGAAATTCTCAAACAGGTCCATAAAGGGATATATACATGGATGTTATTTAATTTTTTATGGTGGTCAGGTATTGGAGATAACCTAAGGGTCCATCCCCTGGAAAAGCAGATAGGCAAAAAGTGGTGGATGCCCTGACAAATGTTTATACAGTGACAGAAGGACTGTAATAACATGGTGGTCACTGAAAAAGAAAAAAGGAACAGAAGACATATTATGTGTATAGATAAAAAAAAAATACTGGCCTGTAAAATATGCGATTTTGTAAGAACATATTCAATATAAAAATATTTTGAATGTCTATAGTGGGAGAATGGAAACAGGGTGGAGATTGAATGAAGATTGACAGAGTCCTTCAACAATTAATGATTAGTGAGTCTGTTTAACTCAACTTCAGATTCAGAGGGTGATAAAAATTTTTCCTCCCTTCATATTCCCTATAGATCAAGCATTTAATGATATTATTTCTTTTCAGAATTTTGTTTTACCTCTAAGTTTTTTCTTGTTGAACTATTCTACCTAGCACCTCTAAAGAAATGTTAACTGGTAGTAGAAAAAAATAGATATATTATCTCTTTCCTAACTTAATAGGAATGCTTCTAGTATTTCCCTATTAAGAATCACAAACTTGGGGGCACCTGGGTGGTTCAGTTGGTTGGGCATCTGCCTTCGGCTTGGGTCATGATCCTAGGGTCCTGGGGTCAGGACTTCCTGCTCAGTGGAAAGCCTGCTTCTCTCTCTCCCTCTGCTGCTCCCCCTTGCTTGTGTGCTCACTCTCACTCTCTCTCTGTCAAATAAATAAAATCTTAAAAAAAAAAAAATAGAATCACAAACTTGGGCACCTGGGTGGTTCAGTTGGTTAAGCATCTGCTTTCAACTCAGGTCATGATCCTGGAGTCCTGGGATCGAGTCCTGCATCAGGCTCCCCGTGCAGCAGGGAGTCTGCTTCTCCCTTTGCCCCTCACCCCACTCTTGCGCTCAAATAAATAAAAATCTCTAAAAAAAAAAGAATCACAAACTTGTCATTTATTTTCTTGTGTATTTTCTACTATAGTCACTGCATTTCTACAGTTACTCTTATTAAGTCAGAACGGGTAATAATCCGAAATGAAGTGACAGTAAATTTCAAGGTGCAATCAGTACAAGAGGCAATACAGTCAGAAAGAAGGAAGTTAGAGAAGTGAGAGCCTCTCAACATAGACTGGGACTGGGAAAAACAATCCATGTCCAAGGAAATTAAGCTGGAAAGGCTATAGAATCAATGGTACTGGGGAAAGATTCTCATCTTGATTTTCACTTGAGAAACACCAACACACCCAAATGATTTTAATCACGCTCAAAGAACCAAGTCCTTATCTTCAGAAAATATTCTTACTAGTCTGTTACCTTTAATTTTTTGTACCTTTATTTTTACATTTAACATGAAAGGCCAGGTCATGTGATAATCATTAGAAGGGCCCAAATTCAAGACTGAATAATGGCGACAAGTTATTTCAGTCTCTGCCATGCCAATAGTCTTCTAGGGAAGATGGCCCCGGCAGGTAAAATTTGCATGTTTCTTTGGCTTGTGCTTCTGTCAAATCTAATCAGAAATTTGTGTCATGGGGGGAGCGTGTGGGACGCCACGAATTCCGTTTGGAGGCATCTTTGAGCTAGTACAGTAGACACCATGAGCAAAGCTCACCCTCACGAGTTGAAAAAATTTATGGACAAGAAATTGTCATTGAAATTAAATGGTGGCAGACATGTCCAAGGAATATTGCGGGGGTTCAATCCGTTTATGAATCTTGTGATAGATGAATGTGTGGAGTTGGCAACTAGTGGGCAACAGAACAATATTGGAATGGTGCAGATCAATGGTCTGGGCTGGAAAAATAGCTTGAAGAATCCCTTGAAATGAGACTCCCACCGCACCCCCCAAGTTTTATGCTAATGGACCTTCCTTTCAGGTAATAGGAGGAAATAGTATTATCATGTTAAGAAGCCTTGGAGCGAGTATAAACAATGGGTGTGTTCATCAGAAGAAATCAACTGCTTCCACATGTCCCCTCCATAGTACCTGTTTTACTACAATATAAAAATCAGGTCGTATGCATTTTCATATTGAACTTTTTTGTTAAATAAACTTTTATAATAGTCAAAAAAAAAAAGAAATTTGTGTCATTTTTCATTGTTCCTTCTCCTCTTCCTCCTTCAGCAAATTCGAACATTTTCCCTCTGACTATATCTCAAATCCCTCTATTCCTATCTCCACTATTAACACACTAGCTTGGGCTACCATTATCTCCTCCTTAAATATCACAATTTCCTTCTTTTTAAAAATCTTTCCCCACTTTTTAAATCTCCCTACTTCCAATGTTGTCTGTTGTTTTCATGTTTAAAGTATCCAAAAGAATAGGGGCACCTGGGTGGCTCAGTCGTTAAGCGTTTCCCTTCAGCTCAGGTCATGATCTTAGGGGTCCTGGGATCAAGCCCCACATTAGGCTCCCTGCTCAGCGGAGAACCTGCTTCTCCCGCTACCCTGCCCCTGCTCATGCTCTCACTCACTATCTCTCTCAAATAAATAAATATAATCTTTAAAAATAAATAAAGTATCCAAAGAATAAAACTTTAAAACTATTCTGACAGGTTTCTAATGTTGGGGGAGGATTCCCCACACCACCAAGCAATTCTCCAACATCACCTACATGCCCTACAGTTTAACTCAATTCTGACATGATCTACCTGGAGATAACATTAGATTCCACAGGGTAAGGGCTCAGTCTTATTAGAATACCACCTCCTTCTGACATCAGTTGCAAGCCCAGCTTGTCACCTGTACTTCTGACCAACCAGCTTACCGACTGGAGGTTCCAATGACCCCTCCTTGTGTTTGATTAATGTACTCAAAAAACCATTTTACTTACCAGATTACCAGTTTATTATAAAAGGATATAACTCAGGAAAACTCAAATGGAAAAGATGTATAGGGCAAGATATGGGGAAAAGGCAAAGAGCTTCCATGCCCTCTCTGAGCTTGCCACTCTCCCCAAATTTCCACATGTTCACCAACCCAGAAGCTCTCTGAACCCTGCCCTTTTGGATTTTTATGGAGGCTTCATTACAGTGTTAAAAAGTATGAAAATGATCCCTAAAACGACTATAACACTGTATTAAAAAAAAAAGTGAAAATGAGTAAAGAAAACCTCATTTAAATCTCCCACGAAGGGGAAGGTCTCATGTACCATTCCTTGCAGTCTGCATAACCAGCAGGAAGAAGGAAGATAATTCTTATTTTGCCAAGGGAGGATACTTTTCAGGTAGGAATTTTATCTCCTGCATTTAATAAAAAGAGGGAGGGGGCGCCTGGGTGGCTCAGTTGTTAAGTGTCTGCCTTTGGCTCAGGTCATGATCCCAGGGTCCTGGGATCGAGCCCCACATCGGGCTCCCTGCTCGGCCAGGAGCCTGCTTCTCCCTCTCCCACTCCCCCTGCTTGTGTTCCCTCTCTCACTGTGTCTCTCTCTCTCTGTCAAATAAATAAACAAAATCTTTAAAAAAAATAAATAAATAAATAAAAAGAGGGAAGATCTCTCCCTGCCCCTGCAACAATCCACTAACCACCGCTTGCAGCCAATAAGAAAACTCTACAACCTCAAACTCTTTTTCTTCTCTAATGAACTTGTGTTCAAAACAACCCTCCCCAATTTCCTGCTAATGCCTAATAAAAGCTGACCTTCCCTTTGTTTCTTCAGACTTATCTGTGATTTGCCATGGTTTTCTTGTCCCCAATTGTAATTCCTCAGCTATTTTCTTTTTTTTCCTTAAGATTTTATTTATTTATTTGACAGAGAGAGAGAGAGATAGCAAGAGCAGGAACACAGCGGGGGGAATGGGAGAGGGAGAAGCAGGCTTCCAGCGGAGGAGGGAGCCCGATGCAGGACTCGATCCCAGGACCCTGGCATCATGACCTGAGCCGAAGGCAGACGCTTAAAGACTGAGCCACCCAGGCACCCTTCCTCTGCTATTTTCAAATAAACTCATTTTGCTAGCAAAAAAGCTATTTTAAAAGAAAACCACCGGCCCAAAATGTAATTACAGGGGTTTAATACTTAACCTTAATAGCACTTTCAACCTCCCCCAGAAATGCTGTCTTTACCAGTCTGGTCAGCACCAATAAAGTTATCTGTCATATAGGCCCTTCTCCATCCCCCAAAGGAAAATGAGGAAACCCACCTAATAAGATGCTTTTTTCCCCAGAGGAAGTGACCTTGATATTGAAGTCCAAACAGGAGTTCCAGGCAAGGCTTTACTGGGACTTTGGCTCAAGCACAAGGGAGACAGCACAAAGGGAAGATCCTCAGGCTGTCTCTCCAGGAGATGTCAAGGAGAGCTTTAAAGAGACATAAGCAGGAAAAGGGGGATGGCTAGGCATGTAGGCGCAGGGAATTTTGGGGGCACTTGCACATTTAAAGGTCACGCTTCTTCGTGCAGCACATGTCTAATTCCACTGCTGGGCATGATTTTTAGTATTATAACGAGGGAGAAATTTGGTGAAAGGTTAGCGCTGGGTCCATTTTGGTGCAGACCAGTTTGTTCCGCTTCTTGCAGCCCTGCTTCCCTTTTAGTGTATAGGGTACTTCTGCATTCCCGAGAGGTAGGTTACTCATGAAGCATGTGGTTCAGCTCTTCCCTCTATAGACCTAGCCAAAGAACACTGGATTTTTTGGTTAGGGGTGAGGGGACCCAAGTCCAGTCCCTGCTCTGTCTCAAGTTCCCTTTCTGGAGCTCTTTGTAGATTCCCCCTACTTATTAGATTGTGAACCTGGGCATATACCCCTTTATTCATGTAAACTAAACTACTCTGACACATATTTCCACACACTGCACAGAGGCATATTCCTCCACAGCCTTGCAAGAATTGTTAACTTTGTTCTTTGTTCTTTTTTCCCCAGTACTAGCTACTGGAACTGGGGACACAGGCTGCTTGATAACTGATCAAGGATAGAAGCAGAAAAATGTTCACCTTTAGCCCTGAATAGTTCTGGTAAGGTTTAAATAAATACATGCTGGTTGCTACATTCTTAAAGGGTCTCATGACCGTCTGTAAATCTCACTGATAGTTAATATTGAACTGAATGGTAAGCACCAGAGAAATCATGTGAGTAGAAATTTACAAGTAGAAATTTAAAGATATTTATAATACTCCCTTCATGTCCCCTCCCCCTCAAGTACTAAGCATATAACCAGCAGCTTCACACAGCAAAAGTGCAGCTAAATACACAAAGTTGCACTATAGGTCTCAAGAATTCTTTCTTGACCATTGTGCTCCATGACACTGTAACAATAACATCTCTTTTGCAGACATAAGGGCAACATGTGACAGGACCACTGGAAGGCACCAGGTCAGTATGCAGAGGGCAACTACTAACCGGGAGAAGTTTCAAGACCTTCTCTAGAAGTTTCAAGGCCCTCCAGTTCCTGCCCTAACACCCACATGCTCTGCTAATAATATATAAACTGTTCCTAGGCTCAACAAGGCAAGGTAGATTTGGGACCTGTCTTTGTCTTCTCCTTGGGTTGCCCTTCAATAAACCTTTCTCTGCTTCAAACTCCGTGACTCAGGGATGGGCTTACTAAGCACAGGGCAAACAAATCTGATTTCAGGGCTCAGCAACAATGGGATGCTGCCACATCCATGAATCATTTAATAAAGCTAATTAAATCTTTAAAATGTACTCTGTTGAATTTTTCAAATTTAACAATAGCCATGATTGATTAAATCATTGGCCATTGGCAAATGATTCAACCTCCAGACCCTCTCCCTTCCCCAAAGTTGGAGGGGGACTGAAAGTTCCAACCCTCCAATCACCTGGTAGGGGCCACTAGCAAGCAGCCCAGGCTTTGGTCATCTAGGGTTTCCCAAAGTCACCTCATTAACATAACAAAAGACATCCTGATAACTCCCTGCACTTAGTGAATTCCAAGGGTTTTAGGAGCTCACTGCCAGAAAAAGCTATGAAGAACAAATACATATTAATATAAATTACAGCATCACACTATTAAAATTGCAATTGATCTTTAAACAGCTTAAGGAATTTATACTAAACAAAATTAGTAATTGTTTAAGTGCTCTTGAAAAGATGGTTATAGATATATTATTCATTAGATTTAGAAATTTAATAAAGTAAGCCTTGAAGAAAACATGACTAACAGTGAACATCTTTCACCCACATCAAAAGTCTTGCGGACACTAAAAAATTCATACTGTTTGAAGAACACAGGATTAACATATTCCTTGGCACATGCATGACTGCCCTCCTCTAGAGGCAGAGTTAACACATGTAGAGTACTCAACAGAGTAACGCAAACCTAAGGCATTCTGTGCATGTTTCTTCTGTGCAACCAGAAAGTAAATACCACTGCTATCACTTATTAAGTACTTACTATTCTTTCATCAAATATCTACTGAGTGCCATTCATGTGCCAGTCATTGTGTTAAATGAAGACTTAGATAAGAAACCCCTTCTTTCAAGAATACTTATTCTTCTGAAATGGTTCCAAAAAATAGAAATGGAAGGAAAACTTCCAAACTCATTTTACAGGCCAGCATTACCTTGATCCCAAAACCAGACAAAGACCCCATCAAAAAGGAGAATTACAGACCAATATCCCTGATAAACATGGATGCAAAAATTCTCACCAAAATACTAGCCAATAGGATCCAACAGTACATTAAAAGGATCATTCACCATGACCAAGTGGGATTTATTCCTGGGCTGCAAGGTTGGATCAATATCCACAAATCAATCAATGTGATATAATACATTAATAAAAGAAAGAACAAGAACCATATGATCCTCTCAAAAGATGGAGAAAAAGCATTTGACAAAGTACAGTACCTTTCTTGATTAAAACTCTTCAGAATGTAGGGATAGAGGGTACATACCTCAATATCATAAAAGCCATCTATGAAAAACCGACAGCAAATATCATTCTCAATAGGGAAAAACTGAGAGCTTTTCCCCTAAGGTCAGGAACACAGCAGGGATGTCACTATCACCACTGCTATTCAACATAGTACTAGAAGTCCTAGCCTCAGCAGTCAGACAACAAAAAGAAATAAAAGGCATCCAAATCAGCAAAGAAGTCAAACTCTCACTCTCTGCAGATGATATGATACTTTATGTGGAAAACCCAAAAGATTCCACCCCAAAACTGCTAGAACTCATACAGGAATTCAGTAAAGTGGCAGGATATAAAATCAATCCACAGAAATCAGTGGCATTTCTATACACCAAGACAGAAGAAAGAGAAATTAAGGAGTCAATCCTATTTACAATTGCATCCAAAACCATAAGATACCTAGGAATAAATCTAACCAAGGAGGCAAAGAATCTGTACTCAGAAAACTATAGAATACTCATGAAAGAAACTGAGGAAGACACAAAGAAATGGAAAAATGTTCCATGCTCATGGATTGGAAGAACAAATATTGTGAAAATACCTATGCTACCTAGAGCAATCTACACATTTAATGCAATCCCTATCAAAATACCACCCACTTTTTTCAAAGAAATGGAACAAATAATTCTAAAATTTGTATGGAACCAGAAAAGACCCCAAATAGCCAGAGGAATGTTGAAAAAGAAAAGCAAAGCCGGTGGCATCACAATTCCGGACTTCAAGCTCTATTACAAAGCTGTCATCATCAAGACAGTATGGTACTGGCACAAAAACAGACACACAGATCAATGGAACAGAATCGAGAGCCCAGAAATGGATCCTCAACTCTATGGTCAACTAATCTTTGACAAAGCAGGAAAGAATGTCCAGTGGAAAAAAGACAGTCTCTTCAACAAATAGTGTTGGGAAAATTGGACAGCCCCATGCAGAAGAATGAAACTGGACCATTTCCTTACACCACACACAAAAATAGACTCAAAATGGATGAAAGACCTAAATGTGAGACAGGATTCCATCAAAATCCCTGAGGAGAACATCAAAATCCTGAGGTCAAAGAGGAGCAACCTCTTTGACCTCAGCCTCAGCAACTTCTTCCTAGACACATTGTCAAAGGCAAGGGAAGCAAGGGCAAAAATGAACTATTGGGACTTCATCGATATAAAAAGCTTTTGCACAGCAAAGGAAACAGTCCACAAAACCAAAGACAACCAACAGAATGGGAGAAGATATTTGCAAATGACATATCAGATAAAAGGCTAGTATCCAAAATCTATAAAGAACTTACCAAACTCAACACCCAGAGAACAAATAATCCAATCAAGAAATGGGCAGAAGACATGAACAGACGTTTCTGCAAAGAAGACATCTAAATGGCCAACAGACACATGAAAAAGTGTTCAACATCACTGGGCATCAGGGAAATACAAATCAAAACCTCAGTGAGATACCATCTCACACCAGTCAGAACAGTTAAAATTAACAAGTCAGGAAACAACAGATGTTGGCGAGGATGCGGAAAAAGGGGAACCCTCCTACACTGTTGGTGCGAAGGCAAGCTGGTGCAACCACTCTGGAAAAGAGTATGGAGGTTTTTTCAAAAAGTTGAGAATAGAGCTACCATACGATCCAGCAATTGCACTACTGGGTATTTACCCCAAAGATACAAATGTAGTGATCCGAAGTGGTATGTGCACCCCAATGTTTACAGCAGCAATGTCCACAATAGCCAAACTATGGAAAGAGCCAAGATGTTCATCAACAGATGAATGGATAAAGAAGATGTGGTATATATATAGAATGGAATATTATGCAGCCATCAAAAACCCCAAAATCTTGCCATTTGCAACAACATGGATGGAACTAGAAGGTATTATGTTAAGTGAAATAAGTCAATCAGAGAAAGACAAGTATCATGATCTCACTGATAGGAGGAATTTGAGAAACAAGACAGAGGATCATAGGGGAAGGGAGGAAAAAATAAAACAAGATGAAACCAGAGAGGGAGACAAAACATAAGAGACCCTTAATCTCAGGAAACAAACTGAGGGTTGCTGGAGTGGTAGGGGGTGGGAGGGTTGTGGGGGCTGGGTGATGGACATTGGGGAGGGTATGTGCTATGGTGAGGGCTGTGAATTGTGTAAAACTGATGAATCACAGACCTGTACCTCTGAAACAAATAATATACTATATGTTAAAAAAAAAAAAAAAGATAGTAGGAAGGGAAAAATGAACCGGGGGGAAATTGGAGGGGGAGACGAAACATGAGAGACTATGGACTCTGAGAAACAAACTGAGGATTTTAGAGGGGAGGGGGTGGGGGAATGGGTTAGCCTGGTGATGGGTATTAAGAAGGGCACGTATTGCATGGAGCACTGGGGTGTTATACGCAAACAATGAATCATGGAACACTACATCAAAAACTAACGATGTAATGTATGGTGTCTAACATAACATAATAAAATAAAAAATACACTAAAGTTAAAAATAAAACCTACCCAGATAAAGTAAAAACAAAAAAACAAAAAACCAAAAAAACCCTTCTTTCATAAACCTCATACTTACAATGGAGAGAAATGCTACTCACATTTCATACATCTAAGGGAAATACGTTTTTACCAAATAACTTTCCTATATGTACAACTTAAAATTCTCTATTATCATTTAATATTGTATAATCATACAAAATTTTTGGATATGAGAGGCTCCATTTTTAAGAAAAGCTTCATTTTCATTTTCTTTTTTATTTATTTGAGAGAGAGAAAGCAGGGGCAGGGGGAGAGGGAGAAGCAGGGAGCCTGGATGTGGGGCTCGATCCCAGGACCCTGAGATCATGACCTGAGCTGAAGGCAGATGCTTAACCAACTGAGCCACCCAGGCACCCCAAGAAAAGCTCCATTTTCAGGGAGCCTGGGTGGCTCAGTCGGTTAAGTGGTTGTCTTTGGCTCAGGTCATGATCCCAGGGTCCTGGGATCGAGCCCTGCAACAGGCTCCCTGCTCAAGGACAGCCTGCTTCTCTGTCTCCACCATTTGTGCTCTCGTGTCCACCGTCTCTCTCTCAAATAAATATAAAATCTTAAAAAAAAAAAAAAGAAAAAAAGAAAAAAAGAAAGAAAGATAGAAAGAAAAGCTCCATTTTCCTTTCTAAAACCAATAGCTAATGATCTAATAACCTTGAACTGGGCAAAAAGACCCTTGGCCTGACCCAGAAGCGGCAACTGTTTTACAAGCAATTATCTGTAGAATCAAGAGGGCCATGAACATCTTGATCAATAAAACTGCTGGCTATGGACTTTCTGAAGACAAAATAATTAACTAATGCATAGGAGGAACAATTTCATTTATCAACATCAAGAGAACAGTCAATGTGTAACCACATTGGTTCTGCCTGTGAGTAACAATTAACTTTTTCTTTTATCCAAATCATGTAATTGCCCCCCACATCTTTTCTCATAAAAACCCCTTGCTTTCACCTTGCATGTGGGATGCTTTTCTGGATACTGCCAGAATCTGTGCTCCATAAGCTGATTCTTCAATTCCAAATAACCAGCAGGGCTTTTAAAGGTCATTGTGCTTGGCTCTGGGAGAGCTTGGAGGACACTGGATCTGAAGGGCACCTGGGGCACACAGGGGGAAGCTTGGTTACTCGTCTCGAAGTATGTCGCAGAGAAGTAGGCTTTGCATTCACAGAGAAACCCCTCTGGGAACAAAGAAACTGGCAGAAGCCATTTCCCTCCCTCACCCCTCAGCATAAGCAGAGGGTCACCTGTGGGAACTAGTGTGGCGTCCACATTTCCTACCTAAATTGCTCACACCAAAACCCCCCACCCAGCCCCAGAACTCCAGAAGACTGGTCCTTCCCATTCAGCTTGCCTCTGTTCCAGCACAGCAAGCCCCCTCCTTAAGAAGAGGAGCTCTAATCCCCGCCAACACCGCGTCTCCTGACCTGGGACTTTTGTGAGGCCTAGGTTCCAGTGGCAGCAGTGACAGGTCTGATTTCACAAGCATACCAGAGCATACCTAGTAAAAACGCACCACATTCAGGCCAGGAACCAAACACTGCCCACAACAGGCAAAGAGAGCCTCTGCAGACAACTGGCCTGAAGGATATAGGAGCCAGCACACAAGAGCAGAGCACACGCAGCACACACTGGAGACACTCCCAGAAGCAACAGGCCCTGGGGAACATGGGACACTATACTGCAGAGCACTACAGGACCTCTTCTTCATAAAGCCATTGCAGCCAAGAACAGAAGACATAGGTGACCTTCTTAACACAGAGAAACAGGTACAGAGACAGACAAAATGAGAAGACAGAGGAATTTGTCCCAAATGAAAGAATAGGACAAGGCCACAGCTGGAGATCTAAGCAAAACAGATAGAAGTAACATGCCTGGGGGGGGCGGAGCAAGATGGCGGAGGAGTAGGAGACCTAGATTTCGTCTGGTCTCAGGAATTCAGCTGAATAGGGATCAAACCATTCTGAACACCTACAAACTCAACAGGAGATCAAAGAGGAGAGTAGCAACAACTATCTGAACAGAGAAGCGACCACTTACTGGAAGGTAGGACGTGCGGAGAAGTGAATCTGAGTCGATATTCGGAAGGATAGACGGCGGGGGAGGGGCCTCCGCTGGCCGCTGCTGGCAAGTGCTAGAGCCGCGGAGCACAAAATCGGACCTTTTAGAAGTCGGCTCCGCTGAGGGACATCGCTCCAGTGGCTAAGCGGGGGTGGAACCCTCGTGGGACAGTGGGGTCTCAGGACCCTCGGGGTCACAGAAAGACTGGGGGAGCCTGAGTGCGCCAGAGCTCCCAGGTATCGGAGCGGGGAAGCCGGCTGCAGAGACGGAGCCGAGGCGCGGGCTCTCAGCTCAGGGTTGCCATAAACTGTGATCCGTGGCCCAGTCGGGCCACTGCTCCTGCAGCAGGGACCCAACAAGCGGCAAATCCGGGGAGACTCCCCTTCCTTCCCGGGGAGGAGCGGCGCGGGAACGCACCGCAGGGATCTGCTGGGTTTGGAGACTCCACATGGGGTCGGGTGCCAGAGATATAAACACTCGGTCACAGGCCGGGTGAGCACGGAGAGCAGCCGGAGACCAGGGACAAGGGAGTGACTGCTTTTCTCTGGGGGCGCACTGAGGAGCGGGGCCCCGAGTTCTCAGCTCCTCCGGGCGGAGATTGGGAGGCCACCATTTTTGCCCTGGTCCTCCAAGGCTGTACGGAGAGCTTGCAGGGAACAAAAGCTCCTGAGATCAAACCCGAGCAGCTTGCTTAGCCCAGACCGACAAGGGCGGGGCAATTCAGCCTCCGGCAAAGACATTTGGAAACCGCAGCAACAGGCCCCTCCCCCAGAAGATCAGCACGAACAGCCAGCAAGCCAAGACCAAGTTTACCGATCAAGGAGAACGGGAGAACTCCAGCGCTAGGGGAATACTGCACATAGAATTCATGGCTTTTTTTTACCATGATTCATTAGTTCATCAAAGTAAATTTTTGTTAACTGTTTTTTTTTTCTTTTTCTTTTTCCCTTTTTCAACCAACATCTTATCAATCTCTTTTTTAAAAAAATTTTTTTTTTATTTTTCATTTTTAGAGTCATATTTTATCCCTTCATAGTAGTTACCCTTATTTTTGGCATATATATATATAAGTTGTTCTCTCTTTAAAATTTTGAGATAGTTTCTTCTAACAGATAAAAATATACCCTAAATCACTAGTGTATGGTTCTGTTCTAGTCTCCTGCCTCATCACATTCTCTCCCTTTTTTCTTTTTTTTTTTAAATCTTCTTTCTTTTTTCAAACAACTTCTTATCTTATCAAGTCCTTTTATAAAATCTTTTATAATTTTCATCTTTACAGTCATCTTCTATCCCTTCATTGTATCAACTCTTATTTTGTACATATATGTCTTTCTTCCTTTAAAATTTTAGGAGGCACTTTTTTCTAACAGACCAAAATACGCCCAAAATCTAGTGTGTGGCACTGATCTATGCACTAGCCTGATCATATTTGATCACATTCTGCTTTTTTTGTATTGTTCTGTTTTTGTTTTTATCTTTTTTTTTCTTTTTCTTTTTTTTTTTTTCTCTTTCTTTTTTCTTTCTTTCCCTTTCTTTTCCCCTGGTTTCAGGTCTTTTCTGATTTGTATACAGTATATTTGCTGGGGACGTTGTAAACCTGTTAGCATTTTGTTATCTCATTCATCTATTCTCCTCTGGACAAAATGACAAGACGAAAAAAATCACCTCAGCAAAAAGAACAAGAGGTAGTACCGTCAGCCAGGGACCTACTCAATACGGACATTAGTACGATGTCGGACCTAGAGTTCAGAATCATGACTTTAAAGATACTAGCTGGGCTTGAAAAAAGCGTGGAAGTTATTAGAGAAACCCTTTCTGGAGAAATAAAAGAACTAAAATCTAACCAAGTCGAAATCAAAAAGGCTATTGATGAGGTGCAATCAAAAATGGGGGCACTAACTGCTAGGATAAATGAGGCAGAAGAGAGAATCAGTGATATAGAAGACCAAATGATGGAAAATAAAGAGGCTGAGAAAAAGAGAAACAACTACAGCATCACGAGGGCAGAATTCGAGAGATAAGCAATACGCTAAGACGAAACAACATTAGAATAATTGGGATCCCAGAAGAAGAAGAAGAGAGAGAGAGAGGGGCAGAAGGTATATTGGAGCAAATAATAGCAGAGAACTTCCCTAATGTGACGAAGGAAACAGGCATCAAAATCCAGGAGGCACAGAGAACCCCTCTCAAAATCAATAAAAATAGGTCAACACCTCGACATCTAATAGTAAAACTTACATGTCTCAGAGACAAAGAGAAAATCCTGAAAGCAGCTCGGGAGAAGAGATATGTAACCTACAATGGTAAAAATATTAGATTGGCAACAGACCTATCCACAGAGACCTGGCAGGCCAGAAAGGACTGGCAAGATATCTTCAGAGCACTAAACGAGAAAAATATGCAGCCAAGAATACTATATCCAGCTAGGCTGTCATTGAAAATAGAAGGAGAGATAAAAAGCTTCCAGGACAAACAAAAACTAAAGGAATTTGCAAACACGAAACCAGCCCTCCAAGAAATATTGAAAGGGGTCCTCTAAGCAAAGAGAGAGCCTAAAAGCAGCAAAGATCAGAAAGGAACACAGACAACATACAGTAACAGTCACCTTACAGGCAATACAATGGCACTAAATTCATACCTTTCAATAGTTACCCTGAATGTAAATGGGCTCAATGCCCCAATCAAAAGACACAGGCTATCAGATTGGATTAAAAAACAAGACCCATCCATATGCTGTCTGCAAGAGACTCATTTTAGACCCAAAGACACCCCCAGATTGAAAGTGAGGGGGTGGAAAACCATTTACCATGCTAATGGACACCAAAAGAAAGCTGGGGTGGCAATCCTTATATCAGACAAACTAGATTTTAAAACAAAGACTGTAATAAGAGATGAGGAAGGACACTATATCCTACTTAAAGGGTCTATCCAACAAGAAGATCTAACAATTGTAAATATCTATGCCCCTAACATGGGAGCAGCCAATTATATAAGGCAATTAATAACAAAAGCAAAGAAACACATCGACAACAATACAATAATAGTGGGGGACTTTAACAGCCCCCTGACTGAAATGGACAGATCCTCTAAGCAAAAGATCAACAAGGAAATAAAGACTTTAAATGACACACTGGACCAAATGGACTTCACAGACATATTCAGAACGTTCCATCCCAAAGCAACGGAATACACATTCTTCTCTAGTGCCCATGGAACATTCTCCAGAATTGATCACATCCTAGGTCACAAATCAGGTCTCAACCGGTACCAAAAGATTGGGATCATTCCCTGCATATTTTCAGACCACAATGCTTTGAAACTAGAACTCAATCACAAGAGGAAAGTCGGAAAGAACTCAAATACATGGAGGCTAAAGAGCATCCTACTAAAGAATGAATGGGTCAACCAGGAAATTAAAGAAGAATTAAAAAAATTCATGGAAACCAATGAAAATGAAAACACAACTGTCCAAAATCTTTGGGATACAGCAAAGGCAGTCCTGAGAGGAAAGTATATAGCAATACAAGCCTTTCTCAAGAAACAAGAAAGGTCTCAAATACACAATCTAACCCTACACTTAAAGGAGCTGGAGAAAGAACAGCAAATAAAGCCTAAACCCAGCAGGAGAAGAGAAATAATAAAGATCAGAGCAGAAATCAATGAAATAGAAACCAAAAGAACAGTAGAACAGATCAACAAACCTAGGAGCTGGTTCTTTGAAAGAATTAACAAGATTGATAAACCCCTGGCCAGACTTATCAAAAAGAAAAGAGAAATGACCCAAATCAACAAAATCATGAATGAAAGAGGAGAGATCACAACCAACACCAAAGAAATACAAACAATTATAAGAACATATTATGAGCAACTCTATGCCAGCAAATTAGATAACCTGGAAGAAATGGGTGCATTCCTAGAGATGTATCAACTACCAAAACTGAACCAGGAAGAAATAGAAAACCTGAACAGACCTATAACCACTAAGGAAATTGAAGCAGTCATCAAAAATCTCCCAAGAAACAAAAGCCCAGGGCCAGATGGCTTCCCAGGGGAATTCTATCAGACCTTTAAAGAAGAATTAATACCTATTCTCCTGAAACTGTTCCAAAAAATAGAAATGGAAGGAAAACTTCCAAATTCATTTTATGAAGCCACCATTACCTTGATCCCAAAACCAGACAAAGACCCCATCAAAAAGGAGAATTACAGACCAATATCCTTGATGAACATGGATGCAAAAATTCTCACCAAAATACTAGCCAATAGGATCCAACAGTACATTAAAAGGATTATTCACCACGACCAAGTGGGATTTATCCCTGGGCTGCAAGGCTGGTTCAACATCCACAAATCAATCAACGTGATACAATACATTAACAAAAGAAAGAACAAGAATCATAGGATCCTCTCAATAGATGCAGAAAAAGCATTTGACAAAGTACAGCATCCTTTCTTGATCAAAACTCTTCAGAGTATAGGGATAGAGGGTACATACCTCAATATCATAAAAGCCATCTACGAAAAACCTACAGCGAATATCATTCTCAATGGGGAAAAGCTGAGAGCTTTTCCCCTAAGGTCAGGAACGCGGCAGGGATGTCCACTCTCACCACTGCTATTCAACATAGTATTAGAAGTCCTAGCCACAGCGATCAGACAACAAAAAGAAATCAAAGGCATCCAAATTGGCAAAGAGGAAGTCAAACTCTCACTCTTTGCAGATGATATGATACTTTATGTGGAAAACCCAAAAGACTCCACCCCAAAACTGCTAGAACTCATACAGGAATTCAGTCAAGTAGCAGGCTATAAAATCAATGCACAGAAATCAGTGGCATTCCTATACACCAACAAGACAGAAGAGAGACAAATCAAGGAGTCGATCCCATTCACAACTGCACCCAAAACCATAAGATACCTAGGAATAAATTTAACCAAAGAGGCAAAGGATCTGTACTCAGAAAACTATAAAATACTCAGGAAAGAAATTGAAGAAGACACAAAGAAATGGAAAAATGTTCCATGCTCATGGATTGGAAGAACAAACATTGTGAAGATGTCAATGCTACCTAGAGCAATCTACACATTCAATGCAATCCCCATCAAAATACCATCCACTTTTTTCAAAGAAATGGAACAAATAATCCTAAAATTTGTATGGAACCAGAAGAGACCCCGAATAGCCAGGGGAATATTGAAAAAGAAAAGCAAAGCTGGCGGCATCACAATTCCGGACTTCCAGCTCTATTACAAAGCTGTCATCATCAAGACAGTATGGTACTGGCACAAAAACAGACACATAGATCAATGGAACAGAATCGAGAGCCCAGAAATGGACCCTCAACTCTATGGTCAACTAATCTTTGACAAAGCAGGAAAGAATGTCCAGTGGAAAAAAGACAGTCTCTTCAACAAATGGTGTTGGGAAAATTGGACAGCCACATGCAGAAGAATGAAACTGGACCATTTCCTTACACCACACACAAAAATAGACTCCAAATGGTTGAAAGACCTAAACGTGAGACAGGAGTCCATCCAAATCCTAAAGGAGAACACAGGTAGCAACCTCTTCGACCTCAGCCGCAGCAACTTCTTCCTAGAAACATCACCAAAGGCACAGGAAGCCAGGGCAAAAATGAACTATTGGGATTTCATCAAGATAAAAAGCTTTTGCACAGCAAAAGAAACAGTCCACAAAACCAAAAGACAACCGACAGAATGGGAGAAAATATTTGCAAATGACCTATCAGATAAAGGGCTAGTATCCAAAATCTATAAAGAACTTATCAAACTCAACACCCAAAGAACAAATAATCCAATCAAGAAATGGGCAGAAGACATGAACAGACATTTTTCCAAAGAAGACATCCAAATGGCCAACAGGCACATGAAAAAGTGCTCAACATCGCTCGGCATCAGGGAAATCCAAATCAAAACCTCAATGAGATACCACCTCACTCCCGTCAGAATAGCTAAAATTAACAAGTCAGGGAACGACAGATGTTGGCGGGGATGTGGAGAAAGGGGAACCCTCCTACACTGTTGGTGGGAATGCAAGCTGGTGCAACCCCTCTGGAAAACAGTATGGAGGTTCCTCAAACAGTTGAAATTAGAGCTACCATTCGATCTAGCAATTGCACTACTGGGTATTTACCCCAAAGATACAAATATTGGGAGCCGAAGGGGTACGTGCACCCCAATGTTTATAGCAGCAATGTCCACAATAGCCAAACTGTGGAAAGAGCCAAGATGTCCATCGACAGATGAATGGATAAAGAAGATGTGGTATATATACACAATGGAATATTATGCAGCCATCAAAAGGAATGAGATCTTGCCATTTGCAACGACGTGGATGGAACTGGAGGGTGTTATGCTGAGTGAAATAAGTCAATCAGAGAAAGACATGTATCATATGACCTCACTGATATGAGGAATTCTTAATCTCAG
The DNA here is from genome assembly GCF_009762305.2 of Zalophus californianus. Lineage (NCBI taxonomy): Eukaryota > Metazoa > Chordata > Mammalia > Carnivora > Otariidae > Zalophus > Zalophus californianus. The sequence goes on from NC_045611.1 coordinate 44,500,092, forward strand.
GAACAAACTGAGGGTTGCTGGAGTGGTCGGGGGTGGGAGGGATGGGGTGGCTGGGTGATAGACATTGGGGAAGATATGTGCTACGGTGAGCGCTGTGAATTGTGTAAGACTGTTGAATCACAGATCTGTACTTCTGAAACAAATAACGCAACATATTTTGAGGAAAAAAAAAAGAAAAAGAAGAAGATAGCAGGAGAGGAAGAATGAAGGGGAGTAAGTCAGAGGGGGAGACGAACCAGGAGAGATGATGGACTCTGAAAAACAAACTGAGGTTTCTAGAGGGGAGGAGGGTAGGGGGATGGGGTAGCCTGGTGATGGGTATTAAAGAGGGCACGTTCTGCATGGAGCACTGGGTGTTATGAACAAACAATGAATCATGGAACACTACACCAAAACAAATTATGTAATATATGGTGATTAACATAACAATTACAAAATTAAAAAAAAAAAAGAAGTAACATGCCTGATAGAGAATTTTTTTAAAGATTTTGTTTATTTATTTGTCAGAGAGAGAGAGAGCACATAAGCAGAAGGAGCAGCAGGTAGAGGGAGAAGCAGGCTCCCCGCTGAGCAAGGAGCCCAATGTGGGACTCGATTCCAGGACCCTGGGATCTGAGCCACCCAGGCCTCCCCCTGATAGAGAATTTAAAGCAATGATTATGAGGATACTCACTGGTCTTGGCCAAAGAGTGGAAGACATCAGTGAAACAACCCAGGGATAAGAAATAACATAGTAGAGATAAAGGGCTCCATAAACAAAATGAGACACATATTTGATGGAATGAACAACAGATTATAAGAAGCCGAGGAACAAATGAATGACTTAGAGGACAGTAATGAAAAGTAATCAAGCTGAATAAAAGAGGGAAAAAAGAATTATGCAAACCAAGAATAGACTTAGGGAACACAGTGACTCCATCAATAACAACATTTGTATTATAGGAGTCCCAGAAGAAGAGAGAGGGAAGCAGAGACTTTATTTGAAGAAACAATAGCTGAAAACTTCCCTAATCTGGGGAAAGGAAAGAGATATCCAGATCCAGGAGGCACAGAGAACCCCCAACAAAATCAACAAAAGCAGATCCATACCAAGACAATCATAATCATATTGGCAAAATATAATGAGAAAAATATTAAAAGCAGCAAGACAAAAGAAGACAGCTGCATACAAATGGAACCCCAAGGCTATCAGATTTTTCAGCACAAACTTTCCAAGCCAGAAAGAAGTGGCATGATATATTCAAAGTGCTGAATGGGAAAAACCTGCAGCCAAGAATACTCTATGCAGCAAAGTTATCACTCAGAATAGAAGGAGAGATCAAGAGTTTCCCACACAAACAAAAACTGAAAGAATTCATGACCACTAAACAAGCTCTGCAAAAAATATTAAAGGGGATTATTTGAGTGGAAAGTAAAAACTAAAAATGACAGTATGAAGGTAGGAAACACAAAGGCAGTAAAAATGAATATTTCTGTAAAAATCAGTCAAAAATCTCACCAAAAAAAAAAAAAAAGTAAAACATGACACCATATACCTAAAACATGGGGATGGGGTAAAGAATGGGTTCAAACTTTAATGACCACGAACTTAGTATAGAGTGCTATAAGTAGATGTTATATACATACCTAATGGAAACCACTAATAGATATGCAAAGAAAAAGAGAAAGAAACCCAAATATATCACTAAATAAAACCAGCAAATCATGAAAGAGTGGGAGATGAGAATCAGAGAAAATCTTCAGAAACTATAAAACATGAAATAAAAAGGCAATAAATACATACCAATAATTACTTTGAATGTAAATGGACTAAACACTCTAATCAAAAGACACAGGGTGACATGGCGTGCCTGGGTAGCTCAGTCAAATAAGTGTCAAACTCTTGGTTTCGGCTTATGTCATGATCTCACAGTCATGAGATCGAGTCCTGTGTCAGACTCCTTGCTCAGTGCGGAGTCTGCTTAGGATTCTCTCTCTCCCTCTCCTTCCCCCTCTGCTCCTTCCCCTACTTGCACACTCTGTCTCTAAAATAAATAAATAAAATCTTAAAAAAAAAAAAAAGACATAGGGTGACAGAAGGGAGAAGACATAGAGAATTTTTTTTTCAAAAACAATACCCAACTATATGCTGCCTACAAGAGACTCATTTTAGAACTAAAGACACCAGCAGATTGAAAGTGAGAGAATGGAGAAACATTTATCATATGAATGGATGTCAGAAGAAAGTAAGAGTAGCAATATTTATATCAGACAAAAGAGACTATTTTTTTTAAAAGATTTTATTTTTATTTATTTATCAGGGAGAGAGAGAGCACAAGCAGGGGAGCAGCAGGCAGAGGGAGAAGCAGGCTCCCCGCTGAGCAGGGAGCCCAATGCGGGACGTGATCCCAGGACCCTGAGATCATGACCTGAGCCAAAGGCAGATGCCCAACCAGATGAGCCACCCAGGCGTCCCCAAAATAGACTCTAAAACAAAGACTGTAACAAGAAAGAAAGAAGGACACTAAATAATAAAGGGGACAATGCAACAAGAAGATATAACAATTGTCAATATTTACCTCCACAACATGTGATCACCCAAACACTTAAAACAGTTAGTAACAAATATAAAGCAACTAATGTATAATAATACAATAATAGGAAACATTAACATCCCACTTACATCAATGCTCATATCATCCAAACAGAAAGTCAAGAAGGAAACAATGGCTTTGAATGACACACTGGACCAGATGGATTTAACAGATATATTCAGAACATCCCACACTAAAATAGCAAAATACACACTCTTTTCAAGGGCACATGGAACATTCTCCACATCAAATCACATATTAGGCCAAAAAACAAACCTCAACAAATTCCAAAAGACTGAATGAAGTTGGGGGTGCCTGGGTGGCTGTCAGTTGAGTGTTTGACTTTTGGTTTCAGCTCAGATCATGATCTCATGGGTTGTGGGATCCAGCCCCATCGTGGGCTCTGGGCTCAGCAGAAAGGCTGCTTGGAATTCTCTCTCCCTCTCCCTCTGCCCTTCCCCCTGCTTGCACTCTCTTTCTCTCTCACTCTCAAATAAATAAATAAATCTTAAAAAAAAAAAGATTGAATGAAGTCATACCATGCATCTTTTCTGACCACAACACTATGAAACTAGAAGTCAACCACATGAAAAAACATGGAAAGACCACAAATACATAAAGGCTAAATAACATGCTATTAAACAATGAATGGGTCAACCAGGATATAAAAGAAGAAATAAAATACATGGAAGCAAATGGAAATGAAAGTACAATGGTTCAAAACTTTAGGATGCAGCAAAAGTGGTTCTAAGAGGGAAGTTTATACCAATACAGGCCTACTTCAAGAAGAAAAATCTCAAATAACATGACCTTAGAAGCTAACATAACCTAAAGGAGCTAGATAAAGAATAAATAAAACCCAAAACCAGCAGAAGGAAGGAAATAATAAAGATTAGAGCAGAAATAAATGGTATAGAAACTAAAAACAAAAAACAGTAGAACAGATCAATGAAACCAGGAGCTGGTTCTTTGAAAATATCAATAAAATTGATAAACCTTTAGCCAGATTTATCAAGAAAAAAAAAGAAAGGACCAAATAAGTAAAAACACAAATGAGAGAGGAAAACTAACAAGCAACACCACAGAAATGCAAGAGAATATTATGAAAAAATATATGCCAACAAATTGCACACCCTAAAAGAAATGGATAAATTCCTAGAAACATAACCTACCAAAACTGATGCAGGAAGAAAATTTGAACAGACCAATTACAGCAATGAAACTGAATCAATAATCAAAAAGCTTCCAACAAACAAAAGTCCAGGACCAGAGGGCTTCACAGGCAAATTCTACCAAACACTTAAAAAAGATTTAATACCTATTCTTCTCAAACTATTAAAAAAAAAAAAAAAGGAAAACTTCCAAATTCATTCCATGAGGCCAGCATCATTAATACCAAAACCAGATAAAGACAGCGCGAAGAAAGGGAACTACAGACCAATATCTCTGGTGAACACAGATGCAAAAATCTTCAACAAAATACTAGCAAACCGAATCCAACAATACATTAAAAAAATCATTCACCATAATGAAGGGGGATTTATTCCTGGGTTGCAAGGGTGGTTCAATATTTGCAAATGATACCTGACACACCACATCAATAAGAGAAAGGATAAGAACAATAACCATGTCAATATATGCAGAAAAAACACTTGACAAAGTACAATACCCATTCATGATAAAAACCCTCAACAAAGTAGTGTTAGAACATACCTCAACATAATAAAGGCCAAATATGGAAAACCCACAGCTAACATCATCCTCAGTGAGGAAAAACTGAGAGCCTTTCCCCTAAAGTCTGGAATAAGACAAGGATGTCCACTGTCACCACTTTTATTCAACAAAGTAATTGAAGTCCTAGCCACAGCAATCAGACAAGAAGAAATAAAAGTCATCCTGGGGCGCCCGGGTGGTTCTGTCATTGAGCATCTGCCTTCGGCTCAGGTCATGATCCTGGGGTCCTGGGATCGGGCCCCACATCAGGCTCCCTGCTCGACGGGAAGCCTGCTTCTCCCTCTCCCACTCCCCCTACTTGTGTTCCCTCTCTCACTGTATCTCTGTTAAATAAATAAAATCTTAAAAAGAAAAGAAATAAAAGGCATCCAAATCAGTAAGGAAGAAGTACAACTTTCGGTATTTGCAGAGGACAGGATACAATACATAGAAAACCCAACACACTCCATCAAAAAACTGCTAGAACTGATAAATGAATTCAGTAAAGTGTCAGGATACAAAATACACCTACAAAAATATGTTGCATTTCTACCCACCAATAATGAAGCACCAAAAAGAGAAAATAAGAAAACAATCTCATTTACAATTGCACCAAAAATAATAAGATTCCTAAGAATAAACCTAACCAAAGAGGTGAAAGACCTAAACTCTGAAAACTACAAAACACTGGTGAAAGAAATTGAAAACAAGAAAAGAAATGGAAAGAAATTCCATGCTCATGGATTGGAAGAACAAATATTTTTAAAATGTCTATACTACCCAAAGTATGCAATCCCTATCAAAATACCAACAGCATTTTTTACAGAAGTAGAACAAACAATCCTAAAATTTGTAAGGAACCACAAAGAACCCTGAATAGCCAAAGCAATCTTGATAAAGAAAAACAAAGCTGGAGGCATTACAATTCCTGACTTCACATTATATTACAAAGCTGTAGTAATCAAAACAGTATGGTACTGGCACAAAAATAGACATATAGATCAATGGAATAGAAAACCCAGAAATGAACCCACAACTAAATGGTAAATTAATCTTTGACAAAGCAGGAAAGAATATCCAATGGGAAAAAGAGTCTCTTCAACAAACAGTATTGGGAAAACTGAACAGCAACATGAAACTGGACCACTTTCTTGCATCATACACAAAAATAAATTCAAAATGGATTAAAGACCTAAATGTGAGACCTAAAACCATAAAAATCATAGAAAAGAACACAGGCCGTAATTCCTCAAACATTGGCCAAAGCAACTTTTTTCTAGATAGGTATCCTGAGGCAAGGGAAACAAAAGCAAAAATAAACTATCGGGATTACGTCAAAATAAAAAGCTTCTACACAGTGAAGGAGACAGTTAACAAAACCAAAGGGCAGCCTATGGAATGGGAGAAGATAACTACAAATGACATATCCAATAAAGGGTTAATATCCAAACCATATAAAGAACTTATAAAACTCAAAATGTAAAAAACAAATAATCTAATTAAAAAGTGAGCAGAAGAACATGAACAGACATTTCTCCAAAGACATACAGACGGCCAACAGACACATGAAAGGATGTTCAACACCACATCAGGGAAATACAAATCAAAACTACAACGAGATCTCACCTCACACCTGACAGAATGGCTAAAATCTACAACATAAAAAATAATAGGTGTTGGTGAGGATGTGGAGAAAAAGGAACCCTTGTGCACTGTCGGTGGGAATGCAAACTGGTGCAGCCACTGTGGAAAACAGTACGGAGTTTCCTCGAAAAATTAAAAATAGAACCATCCTACTATCTGATCTCACAATCACACTACTGGATATTTACCCAAAGAATACAAAAACACTAATTCAAAGGGATACATGGACCTCTATGTTTATCATTATTTACAATAGCCAAGATATGAAAGCAGCCCAAGTGTCCATTAATTGTGAATGGATAAAGAAGTGTGGTGTGTGTGTGTGTGTGTGTGTGTGTGTGTGTATGAAATACTATTCAGCCACAAAAAAGAATGAAATCTTCCCATTTGCAAGGACATGGATAGTGCTAGAGAGTATAATGCTAAGTGAAGTAAGTCATAGACAAATGCCATATGATTTCACTCATATGTGGAGTTTAAAAAACAAAATAAACGAGCAAAGGGGGAAAACAAAGACAAACCAAGAAACAGACATTTAACTATAGAGAACTGATGGTTACCAGAGAATAGGTGGATTGAGGGGAGAAGGGGAGGATGGGTGAAACAGGTGATGGGAATTAAGGAGTGCACTTGAGATAAGCACCCTCAGGTGATTAAAATAAAAACATTCTCAAAGAATTTAATTATGTGATAAGATACGGTATCACTTAAATGAAAATATGTATATATTTGTGTATATAAATCTACATTTTTATATATGTATATAAGTAAAACCAACATACCCAGCACTCAATATAAAATGTACTATTTGTGGAGGCCTGGGTGGCTCAGTCGGCTAAGCGACCAACTCTTGGTTTCCCTCAGGTCTTGATCTCACGGTCGTTGATCCAACCTGGCCTCCTGCTCCAAGCAAAGAGGAGAGTGGGCTTGAGATTCTCTTCCTCTCCCTCTGCCTGTCCCCCTCCCGTTTAGGCTTTGCATGCGCTCTCTCTCAAATACATAAATCTTTTAAAATAAACAAATAAATAAAATGTACTATTTTCTATATTAATAAAAAACTGGGAGTGCAAGGAAGATATTTTCTAAGAGAAACAGTAGGTTCCAGGTTACTTGATGGGTCTTTGTTAGGCGTTCGCCAAGAAAGAAAAAAGATCAAATTTGAAAAAATAAAGCATTTCGGAGACAAAGAGAAAATACTAAGTCACCTTAAACATTACTTTTAATTGTCACAACAATTATTTCCTCCTCCAACGGAGACCTTTTTTGGAGAAGTATAGAGACGGGGAAGGAGACAACAGGCCATTCTTTGGGCCCCGATGAGAAAGTCAACTGGCTCCACCTGCCACACACGACCCTCGCCATCAGAGACCAGAGCTTCCAAATCAATCTTCAGGGTCAGAGAGAAGAGTCAAGGCTTTTACCGTCAAGGGGCCCCAAGGGGCAGAGCTGTCTTGTCTTGTGCTCCCATATATGATTGTGTGTGACACAGTCAACAACACAATCTCCCCAAATCCACACAGTGCTGCACAGTCTCACAGCCACTACTAGACACAAAGTCACACCCTCCCTTACCCTTCCCACACAGTGCTCCACAGTCACAATACCCACGGCGGCTCAGTCACAAAGCTCCCTATACTAGCATACAAAGTGGAATACCAGGTCACAGTCACAACCGCATACCCACTACAGGGACACAGTCATAGGTAACCCCCCCCCCAGTGTTACACACGGTCACACATGAACAATCATACCATGGGGACTCACAGTGCTATAAGCTAATCCACACCCGCACACACGGTATCACACACGTTCACAATCACACATACATCACTTGACAGTCACAAAATTTCACCACCGCCCCTCCTCAGCCCCTTCTACCCGAACAGACTTAATATTCAGTTTCCGTCCCGACCCCGGGACTTTTTTCAACCTCGGGGTCCTCTGAAACGTGTCAGTAGGCGGAGCGCGCTGCTGAGAGACCACCACTCGCGGCTAAATAGAGCTCAGCTCAAAGCCGCCCGCCTCACTGTGGGGAGGAGCGGCGGACACGATGCCTGCTGGGAAATGTAGTTAAGCTCCGCGGTAGTGATGGAAAAGATGGCGCCCGGCTTGACCCCTGTCCTCCCCCGGCCCACCCTGAGGCACGAACTGTGCCCCGAAATGTTTCGGCGCTCCAGGGGTAGGTAGCCTTACACCTTGGCCCCTACTTGGAGTAAGCCCGGCATGCTTGAACTGAGTTTATTATAACCAAAGGCACACCACTGCCCTCTCCGAAAGGCAGAGTTAACACAGGAAAGATCATTAAACTGAGACTCGGACTACTTACACTCCTCCCCCAACCAGGGAGACGGTCCCACAAACTCTGGCGCAGGAAAGAAAGCGCGAAAAGCGGACTTCAACCCCCTGAAACTTATGGGAAATGTAGTCCGCAGTCAGAAAAGTGGAGGACCGGCCAATACCGACAGATTCTGTCCGGTACTGAGCCCGGCTTGGCGGAGCCCAGGAGACCTCTGGGAGTGCTAGCCAGCCCAAGGAGTGCGCAGGCGCAGACTTTCTGGCTCGCCATAGTCGTCTTTGTCTGCGGGTGAGTGTGGTTTCGGCCTCGCAAGGCACAGATCTGGGCGTGGGACCTGGGGTTCTGGGCTCAGAATCCGGTCAGGGAAGCTGTAGGGGAGGATTCTTAGAGCCTGCGACAGGGCTGGGGAGGCTGACGGGGACGAATCGCTTTCTGTGACGTGCAGTGTTCAAAGCCTGTGCGGATGGGGGCAGGGGTACAAGGAGGAAACTGGGGCGAGTTCGCAGGTGGGTGACGGAGGGTGTGAAAGGGTTGTAGAGATACAACTTGCGTGAGAATTGCGTGGTTCCAAGTTTGTGAGGATGGGTGGCATGGTGAGCTTTATGGGGTAGTAACCTCAATCTCACGTTTCTAAAATAATGATAATAAAGATGCATCTTTCTGGAGTATCCGTTTTTCTGAAGGAAAGGAAAATGGCTAAGACGAGAGATAAGTAATTTTTAAAGCGATTTTTATATAAAGGCAGACTGATTGTGGAGTTTATTTCCGAAAAACTTGTTATTGGATTACTAGACTCCCCCTGTGTATTGACTTTTCGTAATTCTTTGGAGGAACTTTGGTGAGCACCTTTGAGAAGCCCTTGACTAAGGAGGAGCTTTAAGAGCTAGTTTCCACTACTGTAGACAGCACAGAATTGTGGAGGATATTGTCCTGTCTTTGGTGCAGAGATAGCAAGTAACTGATTTAAGACTCCCTTGTTTCTAAACGACGTGGCAGTGACTCGTAATTTGACCAGGTTTTCCCCAGACCAAATGGCGTTTGTAAATGTAGTGAAACAAATTGTCTTCTATCTAAAACGACACTTTCTTCCAGTATTCTATCACACTTAACATAATTTTCAATAAAATGAAAAGGTACCACGGTACAAAAAATTCATATACACAAATAATAGCTTTGGTATATACAAAAAATAATCAGTAACAGTTATGACTACTTTATTTACAACAGCGACAAATCAGACAAAACACCTTGGGGTAAACAAGAAATGTATAAAATCTATATAACACTAAATTCTTTAGTTAACAAGATGCAAAAGAAGACTTGAACAAATGGAAATATATGTCATAGCTTAGATTTAAAAAGTCTGCAAGGTATTTTGTGAAGAAAGCTAAGTGCCTGTTTGGTAATACCTAATATACCACTTTTTTAGTAAGTGGGAATAAGAATGTATATTTGTAGGTGCATAAAGAAACTTGAAGTTTACACAGAAAATAAAAAGGTTGATGAGGAGGGAGATGTAACAGCTAGGGCAGGGGTAAGAATCACATTTTTGCTTCCCTGGTTGTAGATTTCCATTTTTAACTGGGATGGGGAAATTAATGTCTTTGTTCACTCCATTACTTTTTAGATGTTTAGCACTGCCTCACTCTTGAATGTTTCCTTGACTTCCATTATACTACTTTCATTTGTATAATTCTAGTCAAAACCAAGAAATAATCCTCCCCCACCAAAAAGCTCCATTAGTGACTTATGTTTCTGTTTTCCCCTTAACTATTAGTGTTCCTAAGTTTCTCACTTTGATTATATATATATAATATGTATTTATATATAAATACATATCTCTAAGAACAAAATTCCATTGCTGTGGCTTCACCTGACAGGTGACTAACAAATGTCCATTCCTATTTGAGCCATGTCCTGAACTACTGATTCACATATCCAAATGCATAATGGACTGCCCCACCTTGAGGTTGCACAGGAACTTCAAACTCTAAATTTATGCCCACAATGTTAGTACTGTTATCCTGTTTCCTGTGGTTTGCCTCCATCCATTTCCCCTTTGATTACCTGTTTTGTCAGTTCATAACACTGTCCATCCAGATTTGAAGCCTCTTATATCTGAGTAAGGGAAGAGCTTCTCAGTAAGTTTGACTCTTACCTGTCACACCACATTACAAATTGGAGGCCTAGATTTCTTAATTACACATAATAAATGATAAATATGTATGTTTGCTGAATCAGTGAATGACCATATAATTATATGGCATTTAAAATATTTCATTTCTCCTAGAGTAACATAACCTAGGTAAAATATTAGGCTGCTAAAAATGTTTAGGAATGCTGACCATGACGAATACATGAATAACATCCTTTACATTTTATCCATATCATTTAAGGTTGGTGACTTCAGATTTATGAGGAAAGTGTTTTTATAGGGGAAAATGACATTCAAAACTGTGACTCTTCAGTCAGGAGCAAGGCCACATGTACCTGTTCAGGTTGTGATTCAGTAGAACTCTAACAACTCAGTCTTGTAATTTTTCTCTATCACCTAAATCCTGAAAATGACGTTACCCATTTCTGAAATGTGTGGAGCCTTTTTTTTTTTAAGACTTATTTATTTGAGAGAGAGAGTGTGTGCACACACAAGCAGGGGGGAAGGGCAGAGGGAGAAGGAGAAGCAGGCTCCCCGAAGAGCAGGGAGCCCTATGTGGGACTCAATCCCAGGACCCTCAGATCATGACCTGAGCCGAAGGCAGACTCTTGACCAACTGAGCCACCCAGGTGCCCCTGTGTAGAGCCTTTAAATGGCATAATGGGTTTGGCTTGGGATGCAGAGTATAAATCCATGTGCTCACGTGTATGCATGTGTACCAGCTTCTAAGCCAAAGGGTCATCATTACTTTGTTTTTTTCACAGGCCAGGTTCCTTGTACATCCACAGGAACTGCACTTGCCTTGTCCTTCAAAACCTCCCAGGAGTCCTATAGCCTCAACCTGAATTATGGGATGCTGCTTTGACCCTCAACAGTAACGTCCAAGTCCTGTGTCACTGTTTAGAAGTTTAAGGCACCAGTTTAACAAGAAGATCAGTGGATGACTGAGAGAGAAATGTAAAGGAGGTGCTATCTAGGTGAGTAAGAAAGAACCCAGCAGGTATTAATGGGATAAAGGCTCATTACAGTTACTCAACCCGCAACCTCTGAAAATTTTTTGAGGCAGTTGTCTTATCAGCCCTTGTCTTTTGGAGTAACAATTGCTGGAAATTCTTTAGATACCCAAATAACATTTCCAGATAATCTTGCTTGATCAGTGCTTTTTTTCCCTCAGATTTTGGGGGACTGGTTGCCCCTCTAACCTCTCTTCTGGATGTCACCCTCTTCATTTGTAGTCTCAGTTTGATAAATTTTATGATGTACATGTGTTCTCCCTTTCACTAACATTCTCCATTTTTTATTTCCCCCTAGATGTCTAGACTTCTTCCCTTAAGCATTCATTCATCTTGCCAAGGATTACAAGATCTCTAGTCTTTCAAATCTTAGCATATAGATTCTTTTCTTTAAAATTGAACTTTCTGGGGATGCCTGGGTGGCTTAGGCGATTAATCATCTGACTCTTGATTTCGGCTCAGGTCATGATCTCAGGGTCATGGGATAGGGCCAGCATCGGACTCCACGCTGGGCATGGAGCTTGCTTGGGAGGGATTCTCTCTCCCTCCCCCTCTCCGATACCCTGCTTGCACTCTCTCTCTCAAAAAAAATTTTTCTAATAAAATTTAACTTTCTATCATTTCTCCCCACTTCCATTGTTACATATCTGAGTTGAATTTTATTTTCCCCCTTATCCTTATTTCTTATTCTCTTCCTACCTCCAACTATCATAGCACAACATTTCTCCCCCTCTTGCTTTTTAACAATATAGCATGCTTGGAAATTTGTCCTGGCTTCCTACGAGTTCACCTCTCTGTTACTTTTAAAAAGAAATAATACTATTCTCTTTAAAATCCAATACATGCACTTAATAGAAAAGTAAAATAATGGGTATGTCTTCTCAATCCTGGCCCTCACTTCTCCATTTCTGTTCCCCAGAAGCAGCCACTGTTAACTGTGCATTCTTCTAAATATTTTTATGAGTATACAAGGAGGCTTTCAAGCAGAACAATGACATGATTTAACTGTGACAAGAATAAACACCTGTTGCTGTGTTGAGAGGAGTTATAAAGAGGCAAAGGCGAAGGTAGGAAGAAGAGTGAGGAGCCTATTAAATATCCAGTCAAGACAAGATGTGGCTTACACTTTGGTTGTCCTCGTGAGGATTATGAGAAATGGCCAGATGCTAACCATATTTTGAAGATAAAGCCAACAGGACATGGAGATGTAATAGGTGTGTGATCTGGGAGACAGTTGTTCAATGCTTGAGCAACTGGAAAAATGAGGTTGCTATTTAACGAGATGAGAAGAATTTGGGGGGAGTTGATTTGGGAGAACGAGAGTTTTGTCTGGGGCAGGGTAAATTATTAGACATCCAAGTGCAGATTTTGAGTAGCAAGTGGCTATGTGAATCACTTGGGGAAAGAGGTCCAGGCTAGTGATTAAATATTTTCCAAAAATATTGCATCATAATGCACAAATGTCAAGCAAATTCTTAACTGTATTCTGTGGAAATGGTGACCTGTTAGAGCAGGGGTTGGCAAACTACAGCCTAGTACGTGTTTTTCTGAAGAGTTTTACTGAAACATGGCCACCTACAGTGCATCTTGTCCATTCATTTTATTATCTGTGGCTGCTTTCATGCTACAAATGCCTGAGTTGAGCAGGCATCTGCAGATACATGATGTTATAAAGCATGAGACACGACTAAAAAGTATATCAGTCATGGTAAAGCTAAGTGACTATAATAAACCCAAAATGTACTGCTTTAAGGAATATAAGAATTGATTTCCTGGTCCTATAACAGTTAATGTGGGGAGTAGTGAAGAGCTGCATGGTTGCTTTGGTCTTTGTGGTCCTTTAAGGATCCAGATTTCTTCCAGGTTGTCTCTTTCATCATTCAGTTGTGGTTGAACCTGGATCAGCAGTGCATTTCTGGTTCCAGCCAGGTGGAGGAGGGAGAAATCACCACGGTAGGACAAGAAGTCAATAAACTTTTTCTGTAAAGGTCCAGATAGTAAATACATAAGGCTTTGTAGACCATACAACTACTCAAGTCAGACATTATAGCACAAAAGTAGTTTGCTTAGCATTAGACTATCTTGATTTCTATTTTGAAAATATTTTTTAAACCACAAGTTAAATGCTATTGAAAGAACCACTTTACCTGATTTTCAGATGACGTTGCCTAGTTCAGTTCAGAATTTTACAGGAGGGCCACCTGGGTGGGTCGGTCAGTTAAGTGTCTGACTCTTGATGTTGGCTCAGGTCTTGATCTCGTGGTGGTAAGTTTGAGCATCGGGCTCCACACTCAGTGAAGAGTCTGCTTGAGATTCTCTCTCTCTCTTTCCCCCCCAGCTCTCTCTCTGTCTTGCTCTCTAAAATAAATAAATCTTTAAAAAAAATTTACAGTATGAAAAATTCAATTCTGATAAATATGTATGAAGTATGTTGATGTCATCCCTATAAAAATACAAGGATTTTTAATTACCAACGAGATGTCATTTCTGTGTTTTCCTTTTTTTAAGATTTTATTTATGTGAGAGAGATAGAGCGTATGAGTGAGGGGAGGAAAAGAAGGGAAGGGAGAGGAACAAGCAGACTGCACTTGAGCACAGAGCCCCATGCAGGGCTCGATCCCAGGACCCGGAGATCATGACCTGAGCTGAAACCAAGAGTCAGACCCACATCTGACTGAGCCACCCAGGTGCCCCTGTGTTTTCTTTTACTAGGACTATAGTGGGTTGAGCCTTGATCTGTTCTGCATCATTCTTTGACAAATATAATGAATTGGAATTTTGAAGTAAATGCTATTACTGTAATTTGTAAAACTTTAGTAAAATCCACATGTTGAGCCATCTATGCCTTGGGCTTTGGGGTGATAAAATACTTTAACATTGTCTCTTTTTTTTCTATGTTTACTTTTCTGTTTAGGATTTCTGTCTTTTCTGGTCTCAGTTTTCATAGGTTATATTTGGTTTTCAAATTTATTTGCATGGGGTTGAGCAAATAATCTACAGTCCTTTTCTATCTATGGTTATTTCCAAATAATAACTTTTTTAAAAGTTTTGTAATTTTGCTTTTATTCCTCTTTAGTTTTTACCTAGGAATCAACTTATGAATTTATTATTTTTTTTCTGTTTGTAATAATTAATTTATCTTTACTAATTTTTCTGTTTTTCTTTTTATTATTTATTTTTTAGAGAGAGAGTGAGAGAGCATGTGGTGGGAGGGGCATAGAGAGAGGGAGAGAGAATCCCAAGCAGGCTCCTTGCTCAGTGCAGAGCCCAATGCAGGGCTCAATCTCATGACCTTGAGATCATGACCTGAGCTGAAATCAAGAGTCAGACACAACTGACTGAGCCACCCAATTTTTCTGTTTTTCTTATACTTTTCCTTATTGTAATTCCTTAGTTTGAACACTTACTTTGTTGTTCTTTGTTTTTAAAATAATGTAAACATTTATGTTAAAACTTATACATTTTCTCAAATGTATTCTATGGGCTCTGATATATATTTTTTTTCTGAATTTTTCTGAATATTCTGCAATTTAATTTTCTCTTTGACCAAAGTGTTTGTTGAAGCCAGTACATTTTGAAATTTACAAGTGAAAATTTGTTTTTCTATTGTAATTTTTTTTACTCAAGTATTTTGTCTGTCCTTTTCCACATTGTGGAATATTTGAAGTTTTATAGGCATTATAAGGGCTGATTTTAAGAATGTTCTGTGAGCCTTTAAAAAGGTAGTTTTAAAACTGATTAGCTCTGGGGCGCCTGGGTGGCTCAGTCATTAAGTGTCTGCCTTCGGCTCAGGTCATGATCCCAGGGTCCTGGGATCGAGCCCCACATGGGGCTCCCTGCTTGGCAGGAAGCCTGCTTCTCCCTCTCCCACTGCCCCTGCTTGTGTTCCCTCTCTTGCTGTCTGTCAAATATATAAAAAAAATCTTTAAAAAAAAACAACTGATTAGCTCTATGTTATAAATTAGTACATGTTTTTATTTAATGTTCCTATTTTTAGTGTATTCTATTTTATGGATTTGGTGCTTGAGGAAAGGTAGTCTTCTCAGTTACTAACGTCTTGGATTTCTGTGGTTTATGTATTCATGATTATCTTCTTTTATCTTTATTCTTTATTTTCAGCATTTCTGATGTCGTTTTAGATTGTATCTTGTATGTATAGAGTTTAGGCGCCTTTGTTCTATCAGTTGTTAAACCTTAGCATGTGTCAAAATCATCTGGAGGGCTTTTTAAATACAGATTACTGGGCCTTACTGGCAGATTTTCTGATTCAGGAGTTATGTGTTGGAGCCTGAGAATTTTCTGTATGAGTCTGTTTTAGTCTTTTTCTTTTAATAGTTCTTTTTATTTTAGTTGTATTTATTGAGAGGAACAATATGGTTAGTATTGGTTCTCATATTTAATATTATACATTGTTTTAAATTTGACCTCATCTTTTTTATCCTTTACTGTAGGATTTTTGATTTCCTTGTCTTGGGTATATATGTCTTTCCTTCAAAAAATTTGGAAAGCTTATTATATTATTTTATTCTCTTGGTTGCCTTTATATTCATAACTTTTAGTCTTCATCCTTCATTGCTTTAGTCCCCACTAAGTAGTGATGTGTATTTTATACATTAGTATGTTTTCAGTCTCCCTCCTCTCTTTACCACACAGTTGGTGATTGCGATTATTATTCCAGTTTTAAATAGGATCAGCTGCATCCTTTGTACCCCCCCCTTCATATATATGAAATTATTTGCGTCTTTGCCTTTGATTGTGCAGTAATCCATCTATCAAAGTCCATTGTTTACCCTTGAGCTTCATTTTTATTAAAATGTATCTTCGTTATCACTTTTAGCTCAGTCTCTCTAATCTCTCTACTCCCATACCATATTATGTCTTCCAGAGCAACACGGATCCTAAGTATATAGTCTCTTATATTTTTATTTTTCACTTTCATGTTTAAGACCTACATTGGAGCTCACTGAAAGGCCAGTATTTTACCCTTTGGATCTGCAGTGTTGAACACAAGCAAGATGATTATTAAATAATTAGTGATTATTGTAGAGCTTCAAGTGTGGATTTACATTTTCAGCTTTATTGAGGAATAATTTACATAAATTAAAAGTCACTCCCCCTTTCAGTATATTATTTGATAAATTTGGTAATTGTATATAGGCATAAAACGTACACCAAAACAAACATACAAAACAGATTCATTGTGCCCTTTTGCAGTTGAACCACGCCCCTCCCCCATCCCTGGTGATCACTAATTGACTTTATGTACTATAGCTTGCTGTTCCTAGAATTTCATATAAATATAGTCATGTACTGCATAATCTTTAGCATTTAATTTCTTTGACTTAGTTTTACATTTTTGAAATTAATTCATGTGGTATAGATTAGTATTTCATTCCTTTTTATTGCTGACTATTACTATAAGTATGGACATAATTTGTTCACTAGTTGATAGACATTTAGATTATTTCCATTTTGGGCCATTATGAATAATGCTATTATGAACATTCATATACTAAGTCTTTGTGTGAACATACATATTCATTTTTCTTAAATAAATGACTGGGAGTGGGACTGCTGCCTAGAATATTAAGTGTATATTTAACTACAAAATACTCTCAGATTGTATTCCAAAGTAGTAGAACCATTTTTCATCCCCAGCTACTACTCCCATCATTGAGAGTTATAGTTGCTTCACATTCTCACATTTGGATTGGCCGTTGTTTTACCTTTAGCCATTTAGTGGATGTGTAATGTATCTCACTGGGGGGTTGTTTTTTGTTTTTGTTTTAAGATTTTATTTATTTAAGAGAGAGAGAATGAACAGGCAGGAGAGGCAGAGGGAGAAGCAGACTCCCCGCTGAGCAAGGAGCCCAATGTGGGACTCGATCCCAGGACCCTGAGGTCATGACCTGAGCCAAAGGCAGATGCTCAACCAACTGAGCCACCCAGGTGCCCCTCACTGGGATTTTAATATGCATTTCTGATCCCTAGTTAAGATGAATGTCTAATGTACTTATTGGCCATTCATATGTCTGATTTTGTGAAATGTCTGTTCTAGTCTTTTACCCATTTTAAAAACTAGATTATCTTTTTGAGTTTTAGGAGTTCTGTGTATTTTGGGTATGAGCCCTTTATCAGTTTCTGCCAGTCTGGCTTTTCTTTTTGTTAAGTGTGTTTTTGAAGGGCATTAGCTTTTAATTTTGATGAAGTCTACCATTTTTTCTTTTTATCTTAATAGTTTTAACACTTATGTTGAAGTCTTTGATTCAGTTTGAGTAAGTTTTTGCATATGGCATACAGTAAAGTTTGAGGGCTTTTGTTTTCTAATTATGTAAATTATAGCATTGATATGAGTGACAGCATATTACTAGAGTTAATTCTTGCAGTGATTTATAAGAAAATCAGGAGGGGCACCTGGCTGGCTCAGTCTTAGAGCATGGGACTTTCATCTCAGGTTTGTAAGTTTGAGCCCCAGGTTGGGTGCAGAGATTACTTAAAAATAACATCTTTAAAAAAGAAAGTAAGAAAATGAGGATAAAATTTTAAGAGGGACAAGACAGATCAGGATCACATTGAAGATTTCCAGTTAGTGGGCAGGAAGCAATTATAAAAGAAAGAATTCAGAGGGGGTACAAGAAAAGAGCTCTTCACAAAAGAAGAACTTTGGTGCCACTTATTTCAGGCATAATGAAAGGAAAACGAATGAAAACTGAAATGGATGGCAATGGCAGTTTCTGTATCTAGAAATAATAGTATCAATAATCAAAACACTGCAGTAAATCAGATTTCAGAGCAAAAATGGCTGTTTTCTTGCCTATTTTCCTTTTTTCATTAAATCTGTGTACTTTGCTGTTTAGCCATGTGAAACTCAATTGCAACCAGATAAAAGTGAAATAGGATTATAGTTATGCTTGCTCCATCCTTCCTCACCCACAGTTCCTACTCCACATAGGCAACTACTTGCAACTCATTTAACTGAGTCTACTGATATTTATTCCCACATTTTATACAGCTATTTTACCTACTTTTGATTTAACCATTTTAAAACAGTATCACCTTGGGAGCACCTACCTGGCTTAGTTGGTAGAACATGCAGCTCTTGATCTCAGGGTTGTAAGTTTGAGCCCCACATTGGGTGTAGAGATTACTTAAAAATAAAATCTTTTACAGGCACCTGCATGGTGCAGTTGGTTAAGCGTCCAACTCTTGGGTTTCAGCTCAGGTGGGGATCTCAGGGTTCTGAGATCAAGCCCCCTGTTGAGCTCTGCACTCAGCGTAGAGTCTGCTTAAGATTCTCTTCTCCCCCTGTTCTAACAAAATCTTTTAAAATACATCATTTATATATGTAGTCAGATTGTTAACATGCAGGGATCCAGAAAATTTCCTGCATTCATTTTGCTTTGTGTTTTCTCTGGAACTCCTTTAGGAAATGTTGAACCTCCTAGATGCCTCCACTAACCCAGGAATTTTCCAATCATTATTTCTTTCTCCCTTCGTTCTTTCCATTCTTCCCTTTTTTATTCTGGGAGATTTCCTGGAATTTTTCCCCCCAAACTATTGAATTTTTGAGGTCAACATTATATTGTTTATTTGCAAAAAGCACTTCTTTATAGAACCCTGTTAATATTTCAGTGCTATACAACCTCTTAGCTTTCTGTAATACTAATTATAGTATTGTATATGTGTTCTTTTGTTCCTTTCTTTGTTTTTTTCCTATTTGTTTTGATCTTTCACCTCAGGGCTTTCATCAAATTTTTTGATCTTTAATGTTATATTAATATTTAACATTGAACTACCTGAATCATTACTGTAATCTATGTGCATGGTTGGGGCTTGTAGAATAATGGGCTTCACTGTGCACCATTCAGTCAGATATCTAGGTGTTTCTTTTATATGACTCTATATGTTAGTATCTATAAATGTTCTCATGGTCTTCTCATTTTTTCAGAAAAGAACCCTTCCATTGTCTGACACCAGCAACCACCAGCATTTCTAACAAGCAGCAGTAGAAAGGGGTTGGGACCCTAGTCTGCATATGAACTTTTACTTATTACCTTCTTTTTAATATGTTACTCTAATCTTCTTTGCCTATCATCACTAAATTTGGAGCCTCCCAGTTATACCATCAGCTGCTGCTTTTGTAATCATTTTTATAAATCTCACCTTCCACTCTCACCCAGTCTCTCCAGTTATAGAGCCTTTGTGTTGACAGCTGTGTCACAAATTACCTTGCTTCTAGGTGGCATCCTCTTCTGCTGGCTTTTTATTTAAGTCATTCGATTCTGCTGTTAATTTATAGTTCTTTATTTGCTTTCCTTTCAGAATTTCCTGAAACTTTTCATCCACTGGTGTCTCCTCTACCTCTTAATGTTTAGAAGTATATGTCCTTCATCCTCTTACTGTCATTTTAATGGAGTTTCAGAAAGAGATAGAATCTTACTTAACCACACTTCCTTTTTAATAATTCTTCTATTCATTTTTTTCCCCCTTCATCCTAGGCTCTCCCAGTTTTGTTTTTGTCCTTTCATCCTGTTTGTCACCTGTTCTTTATGTTTTATTTTACTTATTTATAGTGTACAAAGTTACATTTAAAAGCAGTTGAAGGGGTACCTCAGTGGCTCAGTCAGTTAAGTGTCCAACTCTTGATCTCAGCTCAGGTCTTGATCCCAGGGTTGTGAGTTCAAGCCCCACATTGGGCCCCATGCTATTTAAAAAAAAAACAAAAAAGTAATAATAAAAGCAGTTTAAGCTACATGTACCTGTGAATGTTATTTGTATTTAAGCTTTCTTTTATACTGGTAGACTAGGTTTGAAATAAAGAGTCTATTTTACAATACCATATTTCTGATATTTTATTAATAATACTGGGAAAAATCACAATTACAGTGATGTTGATGATGATGACAGCTACTTTATTGGATTTTTACTACTATGGCATGTTATTAGCTCTTTTCAATGATTTTTTTTTTTAATTCCCTTTTAGAAAAGGTCTGGGAAATTTATAAATAGATAAAGACACAACATGGAAGACATGTGAGTTAAGTCTCCTTCTCCATGAAAATACAGCTCAGAAAAAACTCAGAAAACCTGGTAACAGAAAAGTATTTCCTCTGAACACAGACACTGATTAAGACTATATTTCTATGTATGGGACTCAGTTTAAGGGAATTTAGGACATAATTTATACTTAAATATAAGAGAAGCTGTCTAAGAAAGAACCATTACCATTAAGAATACAATGATGTCTTATATTTCATCCCAATCTGTAATTGTCTAATCTCAGTATAAGCAATGTAAAGTCTTTCATCATAAATTCAACTTCATTAGATACCTGAGGATTAATGTTGAAGAGAAACCATACGAATTTCATGAATGTGGAAAAGCTTTTATCTATGTCACATGTCAAGAGATACTGAGGAATTCTTGTTGGAAAAAATATCTGTGCATGATAAGAATGTTGGAAAGCCTTCAGCCTGAAGCAGATCTCCTTCAGCATGACCAGATTCATAGTAGAGAGAAACCTCATGAATGCAATGAATGTGGAAAAACCTTTAGCCTGAAGCAAAACCTCATAGAGCATAAGAAAATGCATACTGGAGAAAAATCACATGAATGTACTGAATGTGGTAAAGTATTCTCTCGAGTCTCATCCCTTACTCTACATTTGAGAAGTCATACAGGAAAGAAACCATATAAATGTAATAAATGTGGAAAAGCCTTCAGCCAGAAAAGAAACTTCCTTTCTCATCAGAAACATCATACCGGAGAGAAACTTTATGAATATGGGAAAGCTTCTATTCAGATGCCAGGCCTCATTAAACACCAGAGAAATAATACTGGAAACAAACCCTATGCATGTAAGGAATGTGGAAAGGCCTTCAATGGCAAATCATATCTCACTGAGCATGAGAAAATTCATACGGGAGAGAAACCATTTGAATGTAATCAATGTGGAAGAGCCTTCAGCCAGAAGCAATACCTCATTAAACATCAGAATATCCACAGTGGAAAGAAACCCTTTAAATGTAATGAATGTGGAAAAGCCTTTAGCCAGAAGGAAAACCTCATTATCCATCAAAGAATACATACTGGAGAGAAACCTTATGAATGCAAAGGGTGTGGGAAAGCTTTCATTCAGAAGTCAAGCCTCATTAGACACCAGAGAAGTCATACAGGAGAGAAACCCTATATATGTAAAGAATGTGGGAAAGCCTTCAGTGGCAAATCAAATCTCACTGAGCATGAGAAAATTCATATTGGAGAGAAACCCTATAAATGTAATGAATGTGGAACAATCTTTAGGCAGAAGCAATACCTCATTAAACATCACAATATTCATACAGGAGAGAAACCCTATGAATGTAATAAATGTGGAAAAGCCTTCTCTCGAATCACATCACTCATTGTACATGTGAGAATTCATACGGGTGATAAACCTTATGAATGTAAAATATGTGGGAAAGCCTTCTGTCAAAGCTCATCTCTTACTGTTCATATGAGAAGCCATACAGGTGAGAAGCCCTATGGTTGTAATGAATGTGGGAAAGCCTTCTCTCAGTTCTCAACTCTTGCTCTACACATGAGAATCCATACTGGAGAAAAACCTTATCAGTGTAGTGAATGTGGGAAAGCTTTTAGCCAGAAGTCACATCATATTAGACACCAGAGAATTCATACTCACTAAAGCTCTATGAATGCCTTGAATTTAGGAAAACTTTCATCAGAACTCACACTTTAATGGTATACTGAAAATTCATTTTATAATAAAGTGACATGAATGTGGAAAATACTTCAACAACTCAAAACTTAAATACTAACAATTTTAATAAGTATCATAGATAGTATCATGAAAACCTGTACTCCCAGAACTCCCACAACAAACATTGTTAATGATATACTTTTAGGAGCATTCTCATCGACGTAAGGATCCAGTCATGAACACTAATCAGCATGGTTCTGGAAGGCCTACCTGATGCATTAAGAGGTATAAAGATTTGACATTAAGAGACAAAACTGTCATTTAAAAAATGTTTCGCTATATATGTAATCAAAATTATTTGTTCTTGATTCATTTGTAGAAATCAGATTGGAACAGAATATTGTATTCAGAAACATGCATGCCTTTTTGGGGAATTGTTAATTGATAGAGGTGGTATCACAGGTTGGTAGAGAAATGAAATCATGGATGATTCAAAAATGGTCTCAGGGTAACTGACTCTTCATGTGGGAAAATATTAGATCTCTGCTGTAGTAATACATTAAAGTATTTATTATGAAATCCAAATGTATTGAAGACTAGAATGCAAAAAGCAAAATTTAGTAATATAAGAATTTTATAGGAGAGTGTTTTTAAAACCTTGGGGTAGGAGGGAATTTCTAAAATAGATTCCAGGATACTCACTCTTGAGTATACATGCATATCCCCAAGAAACTGATACATGTACCTAGGGAGTCATGTATCTTTATGTTCATTGAAGCATGAATTACATTAGCAATGGCTGTTGCTTGTGAAATGGATAATAAAATGTGATATAGGCACACAGTAGAATGTTCTCTAGTAGTGAAGTATAACAGGTGATATATATATAAATATAGTAACAGAGAAAGACCTGAAAAGTCATGTAGAGTAAAAACAATGAAGGGATAAATATAATCATAACTGTGAATATTAAGTCAACACTAACAAACACTAGTATTAAGCACTGATTATGGATAAACATTTTTATGTAAAACTGAAGAATGGATTGTTAAGATACACAATTTCCAAAGGTGGTTGCCTCTAGAAAGAACGGTAGTGGAAAAGAAATGGGACCAAGCATGGTAGTTAAAGGATACTTCAGTTTTGTATCTAAACACCTATCATAAAAAGAAATAAAGATTCCAAGTAAATATGACAAAATGTTCGTTACCTCTGGGTTGTGGTAGTAATGTGTTCTATTGTTTGTGCTATTTCTGAAAATTAAAAAAGATAAAAAGTAGGAAAGCTGTACATGGAGTACATGTAATAACAGACTCACAATCCCAGAAACTAATATTTTATAGGAAATATTTCTAAAATCATATCTTTACTATAAGTCATTTTTTAAAATTGGGATGGTAGCTTAATTTAAATTTACTCTTGCATGTGACATCACTAATCTGTTTGATCTCTACTTAGAAGTTATAGCATTTGATTGTGCAGCAGGTTGGTATTGTATACATTTAAGGATCATACCATACCATTTAATAATACACGGACAGACTTGATATTAAGAATTGGTTTCTACTGAAACATTTATCAGAAACTTTAAAAGTCCATATAACCAGTATTGGCATTAAGGATTTGGTATTTTAAAATGAGGAAACCAGGTTACCCTTAATTTTTAAATATGCCACTGAGTAAAATGTCAACTCTTGCATTTCACCTTCAGTTTTAACTTCAAGACATTTTTTTTCTCTGTTCTGCCAAATATACTCAACCAACCCCCCCTGTTTGTTTCTTTGGGGAAAATGGTGCTAAAAAGGAGATCAGAGACCTAAACAATATCCTTTTATTTGAAGCAAATCTTTTTGAGGATTTTTGTTTACTTGGTCCCTTTCCACAACAACTTGACATATAAAAAGTTGTTAGTGTTCTTTTTGAATAGTGATAAAAATGTGCATCCAACATTTAAACCTTAGGCATATTTCAAATATATCAATTTCTTTTAAATTCAAAATAATGAAACGCTAATAGAACCATACTACTATACTGCTTGTTAATGGTTTTGAAGGTTAGTCTTGAGATAAGATTATAAATGTCAGGGATTGATTTCCTGGGGTAATATACCCAAATAACATGTATATCTACAAGAGTCTAAATTATCCTCTATTTTCTTCCATTCCTCATTAAGCACTCCCTCGTATTTCTTAAGTGTTTTGCTTGCCTTTGAGCTTGTGCAGCTTTGAAGTCACCAGAACAACTAAGAACTCTCAATTCAGACCAAACTAGGAGGATTACCTTTTGGTGCCTGTAGTTGGCTAGGGCCAAGGTGCAACAACAATAAATAGGATATCACAAAGAGTAAGGTGAGTAATATCTGAGTACTATCACAGATATTTTGACATTTGACTATAAGTAGTGTCAAATTTACTCTGACATCCCCCCATTAATTCGACTTTTTGCTAGTTATTTGCCACCACAAACAATACTACAGTAAACACTCTTAAAATCAGACCTTAAATTTCAGATGTTTTTATTTCTAGGGGATAGGTTACAGGCCAGAGAGTGTTAGATCAAAGGACATATGCCATTATTTTATTGTAATAGATGCTGTCAGTCATTTTCAAAAACACAACTTTCCTCTAACCCTGCAACAGATGGTAACATACTACTTAAATTCACGTTTGTCTGATGAGTGTAACCACTTGCTCCTAGCTTCTTTGTAAATTTTCATATTGTTAGCTCATTTTGAAGTCCTCTTTATGTATTAGACATTAGGAATTTGTCTAATTTTTGTCATAAAAAATGATTTTTCCATAAAAATACCCTAAATTTCTCTGTAACTAGATATGTATTAATTTTTTCTAAGCTGATGGATTGGTTAAGAAGATATTTTAATCTCTAGATTGTAGATTTCTTAGGTTTTCTTGCAAGTTGTTTAATGTTTGCATTTTTCAATATGTAAATATTAGTCCATTTAGAACTTAATTTTTAATGTCATATGAAATGAGGATTCCTTGTTATTTTCTTCCAGGTGGGTTTCCAGTTATACAAGCACAATTTGTTAAAATAACCCATCTATTCAGCAGCCAGTCACACAGTTCTGACACCAACTTGTGGTGTCCACCAGCAGCAATCAAAGATTTGAACCAGCAATCAAAAAAAAAAAAAAACAGAACAGCCTTTAACAAAGTTTATTATTAGCCTTCCCTGACACACACACACACAAACCAAACTACAAAAAACAAAATCGCCTTCACAATACTACAACTGCCCAAGCAAGCACAGCTTCCAGGGCCTCTGCCCTGCTCAGGGGAGAGGAGGTCAGCACGGGTGTGGTTCACCTAAGCACTGGGAAACAACATTCTCATCCAGGACGTCTTATGATAACCCAGTACTGCAACTGCATGGTGTGCCCCCATGCAGCACACCCAGTTGTAAGACTGATACCCACTTAAGCACAGGGAAGCTGCTGCCTTGGTTTCCCAAGACTTACGATGCCTTAGTCACATAGGCTGTCGGTGTCTACATGCCAAGTCACAGCACCCCCTATCCCCATCCAGGTACAGGATACACATGAGGAATCTACAGTAGTATTTTCATCAAGGAAACTGGTAGAAAATCAAATCTAAGGTCATCTTTCCAGACATGGGTCAGGGGGAGAGTCCTATTAATTCTTTACCAATACCATCCTTTCCTGTTCAACTGAAACTCAGCTATGTAATCCTTTAACCACGTGATTTTTTCCTCATTCAAGTGAAACTGCCTTGTACTTTCATTTATACCAAGACCTACTTTCTGTATTCTCTTCTTTCACTAATCTATTTTTCTACTTCTATACTAATACCATATTAATTGATAAATTGGTTTAACATTAGCCTTATTGTATTTTGATACTGCATAATAGACCAACTCCTCCTTGCTGTTTTTCATAGTTTTATTGGCTATTCTAAGTTAATTTTCTTCCTATATAAATGAAGACTGTTCTCAAAATACAAAACCCTTTGATATTCTAGTTGGAACTGCATTAAATTTATATATTTATTTTGGGAGAAATGACTTTTTTTTTACTTTAAGTCTTTCTGACCCAAATCATAGTGTGCCTTTGCATTTGTTCAGACTGTAATCATGTCTTTGAGCATGAGGGTCCTAAACAAAGTAATTTGAATGCCATCCCTGCTTAATATATTTTGAAAAGTTTGTCAGTTCGGTGAATGAGGAGAATCCCTATTATGAACTAAACGTTTGTAGTCTACTCAGAATTCATACTTTGAAGCCCTGATCCCCAATGTGATGGTATTTGGAGATGGGGCTATAAGGAAGTAATTAGGTTTAGATTAGGTCATGAGGGTGGGACACTCATGATGGGAACAGTACCCATATGTAGAGGTGGAAGAGAGAGACTGTAAGAAGAGATTTCTTTCCCAAGTGTATACACTGCGGAAAGGTCATGTGAGTGTAGCACAGGTAAGAAAGCAGCTGTCTACACCAGGAATTGGACCTTCACCAGGATTTGCCAGCACTTTGATGTTGGGATTTCCCAGCCTCTAGAACTGTAAGAAATAAATGTCTGCTATTTAAACCACCCAGTCTGTGGTATTTTGTTATAATGCCTGAGCTAAGACAATCCCTTTTCTGCTTAATTCTCCTGTGCTCCTCATACGTAAGACAAAAGCACTTTTAATTAGGAGAGTAAAATCCCAACTACATTATTAATAAGTTCTGTAATTTTTAGCAATTTATAAAACTTCCCCCACCTTATTCATTTAAAAATAAAAATTGTTGGAACAGGAAAAGTGAAAAATATAGTTCCTGGGGTGTCATCTTGAAAATGTTGAACTAGGAATCCCCAAGCTATCATTCCCCTACAAAAACTGGAAAAAAAAAACCCAAAAACTTCCTGAACCAACTTTGTAGTACCTCTAGAAAACAGTTGTTTATAGAAACAAGCAAATGCCCAAACAAGTCAAACACCATCTTCAAATGTTAGTAATCTTCTGTGTCATTTTTATTCTTGCCCCAAATCTCCCTGGTGTGGTACTGATATAGTCTTGAGCAGGTGGCAACCCAGTTTCCCCCCTCAAACTGGAGGAAGCAGAATGGACCATGTTTGCAAATTATTGTATACATCCGTTCTAACCAGTCTTGAGGATACATGAAGGAATGATGCAAGCATCATCTGTTTCACATTACTCAATGCAGATGGGAAAAGAAGCAGGCACTGCTCATAAAACCTACAAGGTGTACTACAAATCCAAAGTCTGAGTGTTAAGATTGGGGAAGTGGAAATGTATAGTCAGGGAGCAGGGTGAGGGTCAGTGGATGGAAAAATTCCAAGAGGAAACACCAGGGGTAAGGGTGTTACCCCTGGCTAAACCAACCAAAGAGGATTCCTGTTGAAGGCAGGCCAGCATGATCTCACACAGCACCTGGGAGAAGGTGGAGGATGAGGAACCTGATCAGATATCAAGGGTGATCACGTATTAAGGGTAGAGGGTTCTAGTTAAACTGACTGAGGATTCTTACTAAATCTTGATTTTATAAATAAGTGCACAGATAGGTCTAGAAGGTTCAGGAGTCTAAAGTTTGGTCAAAGAATCTGTCACTGAATTGGCACTTGGGCAAAACAAGACCTTGGGGTTATTTTTACTAATGTGCTATTGACCCATTTCAGAGACTTCTGGAGACAAACTATACATGCCCATTAGCAGTTAAAAAGGATGTCCTGGGGGTGCCTGGGTGGCTCAGTCGGCTAAGTGTCTGCCTTTAGCTCAGGTCATGATCCTGGGGAGTCTACTTCTCCCTCTCCCCACCCCCCACTCATGCTCTATCTCCCTCTCTCTCTCAAATAAATAATCTTTAAAAACAAGACAAAACAAAACAAAAAACAAAAGGATGTCCTAGGTAGCAATAGTATGGATGCACTGATCTCAAGAAGATGCAGGCAAAACTATACTAATAAACTATTAAACTATTGATTTCAGAGGGTTATAAATAGCCAGATCCACTGAATTAACAGAAGAAAAAGCTTGGGACTGTTAGTGGAGAATGCATCTTCCCCACTCATCTATCCTTCAAGAGGAGAGATTTTTTTCCCTAAATACTCCTGGCTTCTTGTCCTACTTTTTATTTCTCTTCTGGAGAGGTAAAGCAAAATAGTTGATTAGAGAATTTGTTGCCTCTCTGGTCCAAATTAACCTTTTGTTGCCTGATGGGTGAAAATAGATCTTTACTTTTTAAGTTTTTTGTTTGTTTGTTTACCAGCTGGCATAATGGTAAGCTTTGTCATTAGAGGGTACTGGAGAGACATTGCAGAGGGAGGGAATTCTCCTTAGTTCTGGTGTGGCTTCCTCTCCAGGTTTCTGAAAGTAGGCTCTCTTCTCTAAAGCTTTGCCCCACAGTTTACTCCATTACAAACTGCCTCTGAAGCACAGCTTTCTCTAGCATTTGGCCACCATGTTTTCTCCATCCTTGACCAAGTCAGAGGCATCAAGCAGATTTTCAAACATGTGTCTATACCCCAGCTAGATCTATACTCCCTATACCCTCTTCATAGGCCTACACAGGCACACTGGGGGCCTCATGCAAGCCAGTACCCGACCTCTTCCACATAGCTAACCTGGAGCTGTTCTGGCTCAAGTCCTTCATGGATGTGTGCTAGGTTCCTGCAGAGAAAGGTCTCTATAGCTCCAGGTTCCAGTAGTGTCCACAGTGGTGCCCCAAACTCCCTCTATATGCCTATCTCTCAGGCTCTGCTCACCAAACTGCCTAATGAATATGAATCATATCTTCCCTGAGGAAAGCAGCAAACTTCTCTACCAGCTAGTAGTCTTTGATGAAATGTGAACCCTTTCCCTTCCAAGACTGTCCTTCCTTGGGTACTCTGCCTCAGCCCTGGAGTCCCTTTAGAGTCCCTTTCCATCTTAATACTTATATTATTATTGCCACTTAATAATTCTTTATATTAAGCTCCCCTGTTTTAATTAATGTGTGGTTTCCTGTCTTCACATTGGATCCAGATTAATACAGAGTTTGGAAGAAGACACAGGCATGAAGTGTCCTGGCCCTGCTTCTTTCCTCTTCACTTTCGAATCTGCCTATCTGCATAGAGCATGCATTCCCCAATGCTCTAGGTCAAGACGTGAACTTGGAGATTGAGAGCCTGTTCTTGCCACTGTCATGATTCACTGGGTCAGGCTGTTTATTTCTGGAGTCCAAACAGAAAGCTCATTGGACTCCTACTGTGACCATACTCCAATTTGCCTTTATCTATAATAAAAGTAATATCTGGCCTCCCTACATCTTAACTATTTGTCCTAAATCTCATTTAGATAACAACTGATGGGTAAAGGGTGAGGTGATGCACATTTGGTCTCTTCAGAAACCCTAGCACATAATGGCTGCATGGCACACAACACGATATATAAATATTTCCGACTACCCTATACTTTTATGCTCTTAACTTTTAGTAATTTCCATAAATAACGTTTGAAAGGAGAAAAATCCAGACTTGCTAACATGATCTATGAGAATCACCTTCCAGGGGCACCTTGATGGCTCAGTCCGTTAAGTGGAGTCCCGCTCTTGTTTCAGCTCGGGTCATGACCTCAGGGGTTGTGCACTCAGCAGGGAGTCTGCTTAAGGATTCTCTCCAAATGCCCATCTCCCCACTTGTGTGCACACACACGCATGCTCTCTCTCTCAAATAAATAAATCTTAAAAAAAAAAAAAATCAATTTCCAGACCAGGGGCAATGACTACTTGCACCCAAGATGTTTCAAACCATGGGGGAGTGGTTTTTATTGGCTATCAGTAGGATGAGAAGAGTTGGAATTGTTATAAGACTGAGAATGGTAAGTGAACACTCCTGTTAAACCAAAATTCCAGTTGTCACATTCTGCTCATTCACTCAGCTCCCTTGGAAGGTGGATTCAGATTAAGAAACCAATGATGGTTCTGGTTCAAGATGGTAAACAGGAGGCTCCTGGACATACCACCTCCTACAGAAACACCAAATCTACAACTATATATGGAATAATTCCCTCAAAAAAATCCAGAAATGAGGTTAGTGACCTCGTTTATAGGTATACATCAAGCAATAAGAGAAAACCCATTTCTCTACTCCTAGGGTGGGAGTGGGTGACATACAATCTTCACAAATACCCCACCCCAGCACAGTGGCAAACCATCAGGAGAGAACTCAAATCACAGCTTCTCCCTAATGAGTGGAGGGTTTGAACCACATGTATGGAACACCACTATTAAAACTTATACCTGGGGTGCCTGGGTGGCTCAGTTGTTACGTGTCTGCCATCGGCTCAGATCATGATCCCAAGTTCCTGGGATCGAGCCCCACATCGGGCTCCCTGCTCCACAGGAGGCCTGCTTCTCCCTCTCCCACTCCCCCTGCTTGTGTTCCCTCTCTTGCTGTGTCTCTCTCTGTCAAATAAATAAATAAAATCTTAAAAAAAAAAAAAGACATACCTGAGGGGCACCTGGGTGGCTCAGTTAAGTGGTTGGTTCTTGATTTAGGTTCAAGGCATGGTCTCAGGGTCCTGGGATCGAGTCCCAAGTTGGGCTCTGCGCTCAGCAGGAAGTCTGCTTGAGGAATCTCTCTCCCTCTTCCTCTGCCCCTCCCCCGGCTCACTCTGGTTCCCAAAAAAATAAATCTTTTTTAAAAAAAGACTTACACCTGAGAGTCCCTCAAAATATCCAGCTCTGAAAGCAAATGGGGATTGTATCCATGAGATCCAAAGACTACAGCAAGCTAAGAAACCGTACCTAACAGGTTCGGCCATCCATCCCCTAAAGGCTCAGCACAGAGGCAGAAGACTGAAACTCCCAGTCTTACTATGGAAGAAGCCTATCTGGTCATCTTAAAAGCCGTGAGCTGAGGGGCAGTCTTCTAATATAACAAACATCTAGAGGCCAAATACAATTCTCTGCAGAGACTGAGGATACCAGCAGACACAATCTTCATGCTGTTCCTCTGCCCTAACACAGATTAATGGGGACTCCAGGAAAGGATCTTGTGCACACATCTGGCACCCTAACTATGGTGGATGCTGTCCAGAGGACACAACCCTTGATTGTCTGCTTCTGGTGACCAGTGGGGCTGTGTTCACTGGTTCAACAAGACAGTAGCAAATTAAGGAACTTAACTGGCTATCCTGCCAGGGCTCAGTGGAGAGGAAGGACAGAAACATTCATCTCCCAGTCTTCCCCTGAAAGAGGTATATCTGTATACTTTAAAAGCTGCTGCTGAGGGTGCGGTTCCAATGAGACTGTATCTAGGTGCTGACTGAGATTCTTCCCTTTGGGACACTGATAGGTCTTGGCACACTCTCGACAACTGGGAGTCATTAAGAACAAGCCTAGACAAGCACAAAGGTTTAAGAAACAACCAAGAGCTAAGACATGGTTCATCTCCTAAACAAAGCCACTCCTCAAGACTGAGAAAGGTAGCTATTTTATCAAATCTACAGAAACCAACAAAGAGTGAAGGAAAATGAAGAAACAGAAAAATATGCTCCAAACAAAAGAGCAAGATAAAAATCCTAGAAATAGACCTTAATGAAAAAGACATAAGTGATTTGTCTGATAGAAAGTTCAAAATAATTGTTATAAAGATGTCCACTGAGGTCAGGAAACAATGCATGAACAAAGTGAGAATTTCAACAAGGACACAGGAAATAGAAGAAAGTATTGAACAGAAAAGACAGCAGAAGAATAAAATATAGAACTGAAAAATTCAATAGGGATTCAAGAGCAGACTTGATGAAATGGAAGAATGGATCAGTGAACATAAAGAGGGCAATAGAATTCATCTATTCAGAGGAGCAAAAAGAAAAAAATGAAAAAGGTTTATAAGAGATTTCAGGGGCATCATTAAGTAGAACAATATCTGCATTATAGGGGTCCAGAGGAGATGAGTGAGAGAGAAAGGGGCAAATAATTTGTTCAAAGAAATAATAGTTGCAAACTTCCCTAACATGGGTGAAAAAAACTAACATCCAGATCCAGCAAGCCCAGAAGTTTCCAAAAAGAAAAATCAAAAGAGACCCCTTCTATGATACATTATAATTAAAATGTCAAAAGTTAGGGGTACCTGGGTGGCTCAGTTGGTTAAGCATCTGCCTTTGCCTCAGGTCATGATCTCAGGCTCCTGGGATGGAGCCCCACGTCGGGCTCCCTGCTCAGCAGGTAGTCTGCTTCTCCCTCTCCCTCTGCCCCTCCCCACCCTCTAGTGCTCTCTCTCTCTCAAATAAATAAAAATCTTAAAAAATAAATAGATACATAAAATGTCAAAAGTTAAAGGCAAGGAGAGAATCTTAAAAGCAGTAAGAGAAAAAGAGCTTGTTATGAACAAAGGAATTCCCCCTAAGACTATCAGCAGAAACTTCACAGGCCAGAAAAGAGTGGCGCAATATACTGAAAGTGCTGAACCAAACAAATAAATAAATAAATAATAAATAAACCAAGAATACTCTACTCAGCGAAGTTGTCCTTCAGAATCAAAGGAAATGTAAAGAGTTTTGAAGACAAGCAAATGATGAAGGAGATCATTATCACTATACCATGGTTATAGGATGTTAAATGGACTTCTGTAAGATGAAAAAAGAGCACTAATTAATAACAGGAAAACATGAAAGTATAAATCTCACTGGTAAAGGTAAATATATAAGTAAACTCAGAATAATGTTGTGATGGTGGTGAGTTAATCACTTATAAACCTAGTATGAAGATTAAAAGACAATTAGTACAAATAAGAAAAATAACAAGAACTTAATAGATACAGGATAAAAGATGAAAATTGTGTTATCAAAAACATGAAGGGGCGCCTGGGTGGCTTAGTCATTAAGCGTCTGCCTTTGGCTCAGGTCATGATCCCGGGGACCTGGGATCAAGCCCCACTGGGACTCCCTGCTCAGCGGGAAGCCTGCTTCTCCCTCTCCCACTCCCCCTGCTTGTGTTCCTTCTCTCGCTGTGTCTCTCTCTGTCAAATAAATAAATAAAATCTTAAAAAAAAACATGTAACATGGTGACAGAATAAAAATGTAGAGCTTTAGAAGGCAAATCCAATCATAATTTGTTATCAGAAAAAAAACATAATTCGTTATCAGTTTTAAACATACTCTTATAACTCCAAGGTGGCTTATATAAGCTTCGGGGTAACCACAAAACAGTAGAGACACAAAAGATAAAGTAATTCATGCAAGTCACTATAGAAAATCATCAAATCAGAAGGGATGACAGCAAGAGAAAAAGAAAGGAACAAAGAAATTACAAAACAGCAAGAAAACAATTAACAAAT
Source organism: Zalophus californianus (assembly GCF_009762305.2). Taxonomy (NCBI): domain Eukaryota; kingdom Metazoa; phylum Chordata; class Mammalia; order Carnivora; family Otariidae; genus Zalophus; species Zalophus californianus. The sequence continues at coordinate 44,533,481 of NC_045611.1, forward strand.
GGCAATAGTAAGTCCAAATCTATCAATAATCACTTTATTTTTCTCAACAATTTAAATATAAGCAGACAAAATTCTCCAATCAAAAGGCATAGAACGCCTAAATGAATAAAAAAACAAGACCCAACTATATGCTGCCTATAAGAGACACAGACTGAAAGATATTCCATGCAAATGGAAACCAAAAGAAAGAGGGAAGCGAGACTTATATCAGACAAGATGGACGTTAAGAGAAAGACTGCAGTAAGAGACAACGGTCAATGTATAATAATAAAAGGGTCCATCCCATAAGAAGATAAAACATTTAATATTTATGCAAATATTTATGCATCCAACATGGGAGCAGCTAAATATATAACACTTCAGAACAATCAATGGGCCAAAGAACTAATCAAAAGAGAAATATTTTAAATCTCAAAACAAATGAAAATGGAAATACAACAACCAAAACCAATGGGATGCTGCAAAAGCAGTTCTGAGAGGGAAGTTTATAATGATAATAAACATATTAGGAAGTTAGAAAAATCTTAAATAAACAACCAAAGTTCACATCTCAAGGAACCAGAAAAAAGAAGAATATATTAAGCCCAAAATTAGTGGAAAGAAGGAAATAATAAAGATCAGAATGGAAATAAATGAAATACAAACCAGAAAAAGAACAACAGAAAGAAAAATTAAACTAAGAGCTGGTTTTTGTAAACATAAAATCAATAGACTTTTAACTAGACTAAAAAGAGACAGGGCTCAAATAAATTGAATCAATAATGACAGAGGAGATGCTACAACTGATACTACAGAAATACATATGGTCAATATGAACAATTACATGCCAAGATACAAATAGAAAGATGTCCCATGTTCATGATTGGAAAAATTAATATTGTTAAAATGTCCATACCACCTAGAGCCATGTACAGATTCAACACAATCCCTATCAAAATTCTAATGACATCTTCACAGAGATAGAAAAAATGATCCTAAATTTTGTATGGAACCACAAAAGACCCTGAATAGCCACAGCAATCATGAGAAAGAACAAAGCCAGAGGCATCACACATCTTGATTTCAAACTACACTAGAAAGCTATAAAACAGTATGGTACTGGCATAAAGACAGAAACACCAAATTATGGAAACAGCCCAACTGTCCATTGATAGATGAATGGATGAAGAAGGTATGGTATATATATACATATATACATCATATTATTATTCAGCCATAAAAAAGAATTAAATCTTGCCATATGCAATGACATGGATGGAGCTAGACAGTATAATGCTAAGTGAAATAAGTCAGTCAGAGAAAAACAAATACCATATGGTTTGTCATATGTGGAATTTAAGAAAAACAAATGAGCAAAGAAAAAGAGAGAGAGACAAACCAAGAAAGAGATTTAACTATTGAGAACATATTGATGGTTACCAGAGAGGAGGTGGGTGGGGGGATGGTGGAAATAGATGGTGGGGATTAAGGAGAGCACTGGATGATGCATGGAATTGTCGTCACTATATTGTACACCTGAAACTAATATAACACTGTATGCTAACTATACTGGAATTAAAATAAAAAGGAAAAAGAAGGAAAAAAAAGAGAAACAGACTGACAAAATAGAGTGCATAATTAAATACCTGCATATACAGTGAACTAGTAATATTCAAAAGGAGAACCAAGACACCAAATGGGTAGTCTCTTCAACAAATGGTGTTGGGAAAACTGGATAACCATATGCAGGAAAATGAATTGGGACTCCTGTCATACATCACTTGCAAAAACTAGACAGACATGGATGGAACACTTAAACATAAGATATCATAAGACTCCTAGAAGAAAATATAGAAAAAAAACTCCCAATATTTGTCTTAGTGATGATATTTTTGGATATGACACCAAGAGCAAAGGCAATAGGCAAAAATCAGTGAGTGGGACCACAGAGAACTTAAAAGCTTCTGCACACCAAAAAAAAAAACAATCAGCAAAATAAAAAGCAACCTACAGAATGGGAGAAAATATTTGCAAAGCATGTATCAATAAGGGTTTAAGATCCAAAATATGTAAGGAATACTACTCAATAGCAAAAACAAACAAAAAACCACACACAAAACAAAACAAACAAACAAACAAAAGCCCCCAAATGATCCAATTACAAAATGGGCAGAGGAACTATACAGACATTTTCAAAAGGGAGCATCCAAATGGCTAACAGGTACATGAAATGATGCTCAACATCACTACCTATCAGGGAAATACAAATCAAAACCACAATGACATATCACTTCACATCTGTTAGAATGGCTATCATCAAGAAGACAAGAGAAAACAAGAGTTGGTAAGGACGTGGAGAAAGGGAACCCTTGTACAGTATAGATGGGAATGTAAATTTGTTCAGCTACTATGGAGAACAATATGGAGGTTCCTCAAAAAATTAAAACTAGAACTATCATATGACCCAAAAACCCACTTTGGGGTATATACCCAAAGGTAATAAAAATAGTATATTGGTGAGATATATGCACTCCCATGTTTATTACATCATTATTCACAAAGTCAAGGTATGGAAACAACCCAAGTGCCATCAACAATGAATGGATAAAGAAGATGTAAATATACATACATATATGTATATATACACACACATACAAATAATATTCAGCCATGAGAAAGAAGGAAATCCTGCCATTTGCGACAACATGGACAGGCCTTGAAGATTTTATACTAAATGAGATAAATCTGACAGAGAAAGACAAATACTGTATGATACCACTTCCATGTGAAACCTAAAACACACACACACACACAAACAAAAACAAAAACAAAAAAACTGAATTCATAAGAAAAGAGAGTAAAATGGTGGTTACCAAGGGCTAGGGGCTGGGAGAACAGGAGATTTATTGTTTAATAGTACAAACTTGCAACTAGTAGATAAATAAGTCTTGGAGATGTAGTGCACAGTATAGTGATTATAAACAACAATATTGTATTATAAACATTGAACTTGTTAAGAGATGAAATCTTAATTATTTCCACCACAAAAAATAAATAATTATGTAATATGGTAGAGGTGCTAACAATGCTACAGTGGCAACCATACCACAATATATGAACGAACCAAATCAACATGTTATGTACACTAAACTTACATAATGATATAACAACTACACTTCAATTAATGAAAGAAAAATATTGAACTCAGGACGCCTGGGTGGCTCAGTTGGTTAAGCATCTGCCTTTGGCTCAGGTCATAATCCCGGGGTCCTGGGATCAAGCCCCACATCAGGCTCCCTGCTCAGTGCGGAGTCTTTTTCCCTCTCCTTCTGCCCCTCCCCTTGCTCCTTCTCTCTCATTCTCTCTCTCTCTAATAAATAAAATCTTTAGAAAAAAAACTGAATTCATATTTAAAAACATTCCAAGAAAGAAAATTCTAGCTTAAATGGTTCTGTGGTTGTAATCCACCAAATATTTAAAGGATATATGTCAATTCTGCACAGTCTCTACCAAAAAAACAGAAGGGAAAATGTCCCAACTCATTTTATGAGGCTATCATTACTCTGATACCAAAACCAGACAAAGGCAGTACCAAAAAAAAGTATAGACCAATATTCCTTATTAACATAGACACAAATTTGCTCAACAAAAAGTTAGCAATCAAAGCCAGCAATATAGAATACATCACAAACAAATTGGTTTTTATCTGAGGAATGCAACACTGGTTTAATATATGGAAACTACAAAAACTAATGATGTAATGTATGGTGATTAACATAACAATAAAAAATTTAAAAAATATGGAAACTAATTAATGTAATATACCATAGTAACAAACTAAAAACAAAAACAGATGATCATATCAACTAATGCAGAAAAAACATTTGACAAAATTTAATGTCTAATGATGGGAACTCTCAGCAATCTAGGTACAGAAATGACCTTTCTTAAGCTAATAGAGGACCTATCACCCATTGTAAAAGACTGAATTGCCTCCTGTCCCAGATCAGGAACAACACAATGATGTCCACTCTCATCACTCCTATTCAATGTCATACTGGAAGTTCTAGCCAGTGAAATAAAAAAAAAGAAAAAAAAGGAGGGGCAATCAAAATGGAAATGAAGAACTAAAACTGTCTCTATAGACATCATTATCTAACTACAACACTCCAAGCCATCTACCAAAAAACTAAAACTAATAAATGACTTTATCAAGACTGAGTACAAGGTCAACCTATAAATATCAATCTTATTTCTGTATTCTAGCAAGAACAAATGAAGACTAAAACTAGTAATTCTCCCAATCAAAACACTGAGGTATATATTTAAAAACACAAGTGCGGGGGTGGGGGTTGCTGGGTGGCTCAGTTGGTTGAGCATCTTTGGCTCAGGTCATGATCTCAGGGTCCTGGGATTGAGCCCCGCAACAGGCTCGAGGCTCAGTGGGGAGTCTGCTTGGGATTCTCTCTCTCCCTCTCCCACCTCCTGTTTTACCTGGCCACCCCCTCCCCACACCCATCCCCCATAGGCACAGCTACAACCCTCTCACATCCTTCAAAACCCCTTCAGTCTGCCTGACAGAAACTCGAGGCTGACATTTCTCTAGATGTCTGGCCCCTCTCCTCCCTTGGAGAGTGAATAAACTCTGTCCTACTTGTTGCTCCATTCTCTGTGCAATTCTTTGCTGCCCTCATCACGGGTCACCCTAACAGTAGGGGAAAAGATTAGAAAATAAGAGGATTAGGGGCACCTGGCTGGCACAGTCAATAGAGCATGGGACTCTTGATCTCAGAGTTGTGAGTTCAAGCCCCAGGTTGGGTGTAGAGATTACTAAAAATAATAAATAAGCTTTAAAAAGAAAAAAGAAAAGAAGAGGACAAATCCAAACATTTACTAATTATCTAAATATAGTTCTCTTACATTCTGTATATATTTGAAATTTTTATATTAATAAATAAAAAGACAACCAGAGGGAGAATGATAGAAATTGAGTGCAGAAAATTTCAAAGAACTAAAGAAAATTTCCTAAAACTATACATTGTGAATCTCTGTATTAAAAAACACACAAGTGTCCTTCCAGTTTTTAAAAAGACCCACACCAATGTGTATCACTGTTAAATTTCTTAATTGGGATAAGGAGATCATCCTAAATAGAAAGAGAAAAAAAACCTGTCCTATACAAAAGGACAAGTATCCAAAGGTCACAGACTTCCCAGCATAGAGACCATCTTTAAGTTAAGCTATATAGTACAATGCATTCAAAATTCTGGGGGGAAAATTGTTAACCTAGAAGTGTAAATCTAGCCAAGTTATTAATCAAGTGAGAAGACAAGATAAAGACATTTTTATACATGCAGGGGCCCAGATACTTTAGCCAGGATATTACCGGAGGATGTCTTCCACAAAAATGAAGTACAGTTGACCCTTGAACAATGCAGGGGTTAGGAGCACCGACCCCATGCGGTTGAAAATCCTCCGTAACTTTTGACTCCCCCAAAACTTAACTACTAATAGCCTACTGTTGACCAGAAGCCTTACTGATAACATAAACAGTTGATTAACACATATTTTGTACGTTATATGTATTATATACTGTATTCTTACAATAAGGTAAGCTAGAAAAAAGAAAATCATAAGGAAAAATGCATTTACAGTACCGTACTGTATTTTTTTTAAAAATGCACACATAAGTGGACTCAGGCAGTTCAAATCAGTGTTGTTCAAGGGTCAACTGTAGTAACTCAAGAGAAAGGAAGAGACGACATTAAGGACAGAAGGAACCCCACACAGTAAAGAAATGTAGGAAAATACCCAAGAGAATGATAATATCCCAAGAGGACAGCTAACTAACAGGTATAGAGAAAATCAAGTTTAGATTGTAGCAGGAAAAAAACTTGAGAAATGTCTTCAGGAAAAAAAACAAAAACAAAAACCTGAAATACCAGTTTTCCTGTTGCATTTTTTTTGTTGTTGTTAAAGATTTTATTTATTTATTTGACAGAGAGAAACACAGCGAGAGAGGGAACACAAGCAGGGGGAGTGGGAGAGGGAGAAGCAGGCTTCCAGCAGAGCAGGCAGCCCGATGCGGGACTTGATCCCAGGACCCCAGGATCATGACCTGAGCCGAAGGCAGACGCTTAACGACTGAGCCACCCAGGTGCCCCTCCTGTTGTATTTGACTACATAACTCCTCAAGATTACTGAGAGGATGTGTAGTTAAGAATTAACTTTACCTAAAACCTTTGTCTGAGCTCCTAGAAGGTAACCTCTAAAACTGTAGAATTTACCAAGTGATACGAGTGTCTCTGTTCATGGAGGGCCCCAGACCACACCTGATACTTCATGATAATGAGGTGACTTAATGGTGGACCCCTCAATAGTTCATGCTAAGGAGATGACTCAGGGTGGGGACAACCACACCAAAAAGACCAACTGTGTGATTAGACCTTTGGGGCTTTGAGCCATACAAACCCCTGACCTCTAGGGAGTGGAGGCGGCTGGAAATCAACTTTGTTCACATGGCCAATGACTCAATCAATCGTGCCTATGTAATGAAGTCTTGATAAAAACTCTGGACATAGAAGCTTGGGTGGGCTTCCTGGGTTAGCAATATCCACGCACATATTGCCACTCATTGACACTAGGAGGGTAATGCACCCATGGAGACACAGAAGGTTTCACATCTGGGACTCTCCAAGTCCCAGATTCTGCTCTGTCTTTTCTTTTGGCTGGTTCTGATTTGTATTCTTTTGCTACAATAAAATTGTAATAACAAGTACAGTGTTTTCCTGAGTTCCAAGACTTGCTACAGCAAGTTATCAAAACTGAGGGCATCTGTGAGACCTCCAAATTTATAGCCAGCTGTCTGAAGTGAGGGTGGCCATGGGGAGCCCTGAGCTTGCAGTTGATGTTGGAAGCCTAGAGGACTGTGCCCTTAACCTCAAGTTTGGCCCCCACTTCAGGGCCTTTGTACTAGCTGTCCCTTCTGCCTAGAATGGTCTTCTCCCAAATTTCCATGTTTCTCTTCCTTCTCCCCCCTTCAAATCTTTGCCAGATTTGACCTTCACCCCTGACAACTCTATTTCAAGTTGCATCTCTCCTCTCATTCCTTATTGCTTTTTCTGCTTTACTGTTTTCTGTACCATTTATTACTATCTGATCTCAAACACAGTTTATATATTTGATTACTATCTCTTTCAACCCTCTATCTGGCAATACTACATAGAAATCTCCTTGAAAATGGGGATTTGTTTACTGATGTATCTTCAGTGTCTATTGTATAATTAGCACTCAATATATATTTGCACCTGGGTGGCTCAGATGGTTAAGCGTCTGCCTTCGGCTCAGGTCATGATCCCAGGGTCCTGGGATCGAGTCCCACATTGGACTCCCTGCTCAGCGGGGAGCCTGCTTCTCCCTCTGCCTCTCTGTCTCTTATGAATAAATAAATAAAATCTTTAAAAAAAATAAATGAAACTTATAGCAGAATAGAAAAAAGGCAGTTTCATTTCTCTTCTTGTAGGACGATAAATTGGGCTAACATTTTTGAATAGCAATTCACTTTTATCTGTCAAAATCATAAATACATTTAACTTCTGGCTCAGCACTTGCAATTTGGGGATTTATCATAAACTAGCACATACATGCAAACCTATCTATACAAGTGTGTAGTGAGGAGTGACCTCAGCAAGCTTGGGATGCTCAAACCTTACACATTTCAAAGAAAGGACCACCCTTGGGAGTCAGCCTCTGAGCCCTTGACCACCTCCTGGGAGTCAGCCTCTGAGCCCTTGGAATATCCTAATAAAGGTGTCTTTGAATCTCTGAAACCTAAAAGCCACACCAGATAGTTTATGTTAACAATATGATTTATGGTGAATACCTGCTTTTGTATGCCTGGGGTATTGAGCTATGTTGTATCAGTTTGACCTCTGGGGGACTAGAGACTGAATAGCTAAGGTCATTCATGTGAGTGCTCATTTCTGTGTGACTGACCCCCAATAAAAACTCTGGATGCCAAGGCTCAAGTAAGCTATCCTAGTTGGCAACTCTTTGCGTGTGCTGTCACATATCAATGCTGGGAGAATTAAGTGCTCTCTTTGCAGCTCCACTAGGAAAGGACAACTGGAAGCTTATGTCTATTCTTTCCTGGGCCCTACCCTATGCTCATTTTTCCTTTGCTGGTTTTAATATGTATCCTTTTACTGTAATAAACCATAACCATGAATATAAGTTTTTCTGAGTCTTGTAACTCCTTCACTGAAGCATCAAACCTTAGAGTGATCTTCGAAACCCTCAAAACAACCACGTTATCTATTATAAATGTTAGCATTAAGCCTGGAAACAATCTAATGGTGCTGGGAAAACTGGATATTCACATACAAAAGAATAAAGTTGGGCCCCACCTTACACCATATAAAAGAATTAACTGAAAAGGGATAAAGGATCTACGCAAAAGAGCTAAAACTATAAAACTCTTGAAAGAAAATATAAGGGAAAATCTTCATGACATTAAATTTGGCCATGATTTCCCGAGCATAACACTGAAAGCACAGGCAACAAAGGGTGCTGGGGTGGCTCAGTAGGTTGGGCATTCAACTCTTGATTTCAGCTCAAGTCATGATCTCAGGGTTGTGAGATGGAGCCCATCATCGAGCCCTGGTTCAGGCTCCATATTGGGTGTGGAGCCTGCTTGAAATTTTCTCTCTCCCTCTGCCTCTGTTCCACCTTTCTCGCACGTTCACTCACTCTGTAAAAAAATAAAAAATAAAAAAATAAAAATAAAAGCACAGGCAATAAAACAGTTAAGTTGGACTTCCTCAAAATTAAACTTTGTGCAACAAGGATACTATCAACAGAGTGAAAAGGTAATCTACAGAATGCAAGAAAATATTTGCAAATCATGTACCTGATCAGAATATAAAAAGAACTCCTACAACTCAATTAAAAAATATACCAAGGAGTTGAATACTCACTTCTCCAAAAAGAGATATATATGGCCAATAATGAGTACATAAAAAGGTACTCAACATCATTAATCATTAAAAAAATACAAACCAAAACTACAGTGAGACACCCTTCACACCCATTAGGATGGCTATTATCAAAAGAAAAAAAACCCCAGAATATAGTAAGTGTTGGTGAGGGTATGGAGAAATTGGAATCCTTGTGCATTGCTGGAGGGAATGTAAAATGGTGCAGCCACTGAGGAGAACAGTATAAGAATTTTTCCTCAAAAAATTAAAAACTTAATTACCATATGATCCAGTATGTCTACTTCTAGGTAGACACACAAAAGAACTGAAAGCAGGGTTTCAAAGACATATATGTACAGCCATGTTCACAGGAGCATTATTCACAGTAGCCAAAAGATGGAAACAACTCAAATGTCCTTCAACAGATAAATGGATAAACAAAGTGTGGTATAAATACACAATGAAATATTATTCAGCCTTCAAAATGAATGAAATTCTGATATAGAGCACAAGGATGAACCATTAAAATATATGCTGAGTTAAATAATCCAGACACAAAAAAATATTGTGTGCTTTCACTTACGTGAGCAGCACCTAAAACAGTCAAATTCATAGAGACAGAAAGTAGCATAATGGTTACAGGATGAAGGGAGGGTGGATGGCTAACTATCGTTTAGTGGGTTCAGAGTTTTAAGTTTAGGGTGATTAAAAATTTCTGGCGATGGATAGTGGTGATGGTTGCACAATAATGTGAATGTACTAAAAATGGTTAAAATCATCATAAAATTTTATCTTTTTTTAAAGATTTTACTTATTTGAGAGAGAGAGAATGTGAGAGAACACGAGAGGGGGGAGGGTCAGAGAGAGAAGCAGACTCCCCACTGAATAGGGAGCCTGACGTGGGGCTCAATCCCAGGACTCCAGGATCATGAACTGAGCCAAAGGGAGACACTTAATCGACTGAGCCACCCAGGCTCCCCCAATGGTAAATTTTATCTTTTGTATAATTGTAGAATGGAAACAAATTTGTTGCTCATGAGTCAGTAAATGTTGAAGTCATGGTATGGATATGGGTGCTCAAAAAAAAAAAATTAAGAGATGATCAAGGACAGAATCTAACTTTAAAAAGACAAGTGGAAAAACATTTCATGAATGTTTTTGTTGCTCTTATTATTTGTTTTATTTCTAATCAGAGGATCAGAATTAGAAAAATGAGAGTGGTCTCAAGGAAGCCAAGGAAGTTGTCAAGAATGCAGTTGTGATAGGTTTCTGAAAAGAAAGGTGAAGAACACAACTCTTCCTTCTCATGTAAAGATGACAATGAATAAAATCATATTTATATTTATAACATTTATACATAATATAAAAAATATGTCCCAAGAGTATACAGTAAAAAATAATGCCCTTCTTTGTCCCTACACACCCTCTTGCCCTCAATGGCTGCCACAGAAATCACTTTTATTAGTTTCTTTTGCAAATTTCAGTTCTTTATGCAAACACAAATATTTATTCTTACCTGTTTCCCCCCTTTCCTATACAAAAAGTAGAACAGTATCACATAAGGTTCTGCATGGTGTTTTTGTTTTCATTAATATATTCTGGAGGCTTTCTGTATCAGGCCATCAACAGTGTTCTCAGTTTTTTCTCCAATTACATAACATTGCATTATGTTCAATGGTTTATTTATGGTTAATCTTCACTATTGTGAAGACTGCTATATGAATAATCTTGGATATACATCATAACTGTAGGATAAAATCTCAGAAGTGGGATTGCTCAGTGAAAAGTTAAATGCAATTGGGATTTTGAAAGATGCTGCCAAATTGCCTTCCAAAAAGTTTGTACCAATCTGCAGTCCCTCTAGCAATATAGGTTTTCAAATCTGGGAAATTTTTGCCATTCTAGTCTGTAAGAATCAATATTTCTATATAGTTTTAATGAAATTTATCTGATTATGAATGAGGTTGAGCATATTTTCATACATTTGAGAACATGTAGACTATGTTCTGTGTATTATTTGTTAATCTTTCTCCATTCTTACTGGGTTATTAGTCTTTTAATCAATTTTTTTTGGTGCTCCTTATATATTAGGTAAGTTAGCCATTTGTTTCTAACTATAAAATGCAAATATGTTTCCAGTTTGCCACTTTAACTTTTTTTTCCACTTAGAAAGGATAATTAATCTTTTATGGTTTGATTTTTAGAATCTGAAGTTAGAAAGGCCTTCCCCCCTCCATGGTTATAAAGTAATTCACTCAAGTTTTCAGTCTATATTTATAATTTGTATTTTGTTTCAATTTTAAATTTTGACCATTTGGAGTTAACTCTGCATTCAATACAGGTCATAATCCACTCTTTTTTCTAGAAAGTCTGTCAAGTTGTCCCTATTACCTTTGTTGAAAAGTTCACATTTTCCCCATTCACCTGAGGGGTAATCTGAGATGCCCCATTCACCATACACTAAAATTCTTTATTTAGGTCTATTTTTGGATTCTCTATTCTGTTCCACTGGTCTGTCCAGTCAGATGACAATCCCATATTATTTAAATTTTTGAACTTTTAGAATATGTTTTGTTATCATAAGATTAGCCCCATGTGCCCCACATTGCTTTTTTCTTCCAGTCTATTCTTGCCTTTGTTTTTACATTTGAACTTTACTTTTTTTTAAAAATATTTATTTAAGGGGTGCCTGGGTGGCTCAGTTGGTTGAGCGACTGCCTTCGGCTCGGGTCATGATCCTGGGGTCCTGGGATCGAGCCCCGCGTCAGGCTCCCTGCTCAGTGGGGAGCCTGCTTCTCCCTCTCCCTCTGCCTGCCGCTCCCCCTGCTTGTGCTCTGTCAAATAAATAAAATCTTTAAAAAATAAATAAATAAATAACATTTATTTATTTAAGTAATCTCTACACTCAACATTGGGTTTGAACTCATGACCCCAAGATCAAGAGTCATTTGCTCTTCTGACTGAGGCAGCCAGGCAATCCTCCATTTGAACTTTAGAGTAACTCTTACCTATTTGGGAAAGATATTATTTTCAGTGGGATGTTAAATTCATAAATTAATTTAAATGACATGTTTATAATGAAGGATTTCTATTCAAGAATATGGTATAACTTTTCATTTAAATCTTTTTTTGTGTATCTTCATAGGGACTTAAATTTTTTCTTAAACAGGTCTTACTTATTTCTTGCTAAGATTACCCTGAAGAATTTTATCCTATTCCAAGGTTTTGTTTGTATATACAAAATTTACTTACACGAATTTTAGACCCAACCTTACTTTCTCCTTTTATTTAAAATTATGTTGGGCACCTAGCTGGCTCAGTCAGTGGAATATGTAACTCTTGATCTCTGGGCTGTGAGTTTGGGCCTCACGATGGGTGTAGATTACTTAAAAACAAAATCTTCAAAAAAATAAAATATAATAAAATTATATTAAAAGCATCTGTAGTAAATTACTTGGAGAAAGCACCTTTGCAATTAGGAGCAACCTATTTTTATAACCAACAAAATCCACCTGGCCTAGGGGTAACCCGAGGGAATTATTAGTTTATCTGAGTAGGCTCCTTGAGAAACTTTAAACTTTTATTCCTTGATCTAAGGCAGTTATTTCTTAAGAAAATGGGAATAACACTAATTCACTTTTCTGCTATTTGCAATGGTCGACATTACCCTTCAAACATTCTTAGTCCAGGATTTCACAAGTCAGCTCCCTTACACCTACACCCCTCCCTCAGGACATTAAAAGAACACAGAAGCCTGAACTGCTTTGTCTCTAGGGTCTGTACTCTAAGCAAGAGCAAGCACCCCATTAAAAAAAAAAAAAAAAGAAAAATAGTTCCCTTCAAATAGACTTTCTCTTTTAAGAAAACAACTCTATTTTTATTTCAATTCCATAATAATGCTACTGTTTTTAAACAAAAGTCAAGCTTTAGCTCACTGATCAGCTCAATTATGTAAACTTGCTCCCATTAAAAAAAAAAAAGATGTCCTAGGAAAATCTGTCCTTGTTACTGTTTTACCATTGTGGCTCAGCGATTACTCTCCAAGATACAATCCCAGTCATACATACAGTGATACTTATTTAAATTACCCATCACACACACACATAATCCTGAGTCCCGTTTCTCCCTCTTTCCCCGACCCCCAACATCCCAAATCACACACACCGGGAATCTCATTACTTGCTTCCTGCAAAGGCTGTCTCACCGCCTCACCATTCTCCTCAGGCCCTGACTTTCGTTCAGAAACCAGTAGCACAGAAAAATATCAGCCCCCTTCGCAACGTCGGAAACCCCTCCCTTTTGGCCTCTACAACCCCGTTTCATGTTTAGCGATACCTCCCTCCGGACCTCCCCAGTCCCATCGCAACTTTCTCATCTCCTTCCTTTCGGCCACCCCAGCTTTGTTTCAGAAGTTCAGGTCCCACAACTCCTCCAAAGTGAGGAAACGCAAGCCAAACTCACGCCCGAACAAACGCCGAAAGCGCAACCCAAGAGGCCTGCGCACCCCTTGGACGCAGTGACACTCCCAGAAGTCCCTGGAGGTGTAGCCCGGAGCAAGCTGTGAAGAATCACGACGAATTTCAAACGGTCCATCCACCGCTTTCCCGGCTCCGAACTACATTTCCCAGAAGGCTCAACGGTGCGAATAGTCTTACCTAAACCAAACCAGCCCTCTTCCTGAGCCCGTATTCTGGGGATAATAAGGTGGATCCGAGAAGCAATCCTATTTCAAACACGTCGGAGTGGCCTTCCTTGGAGGCCACTGCCTAAGACTGAACCAGGCTCTGCGTGGCCTCCGGTGCGCGGTTCCATAAGGGGGAGCAATCCTTTAAGCAAGCGGGGTTGCAGCTAACCCTGGATAGAAAGCCTGGCGACAGGGAACCATCTTGCTCGCCATAGGTAATTTTTTGACTACATTTCCCAGAGGGCGCCTCGGCATCATTGTAATTCTCGCGTGAATTCAGCCTCAAAGTCACGCGCTGGCGGGACCTTCAGGTCTACACCGGTAACTGTTGCAGCGCCCTGCGGGCTACTGCTGTTTTGGAAGCTTGGAAGGCCTGAGGTGAGGATCCCCAGGAGAGGGTGGAGCCAGAGGCTCGGCTTTGTACGGCGGGGTAGGTTAGATTGAAATTGTAGGATTGTGTCTGGCGGTATGTGGTGAATGACCGTGTGGTTGTGACTAGCTGTTCCTGTGGTGAGTGTGTGCTTCCAGTGATTACCAGTGTGCAGCACAGTCTGGGAGCCCGTGACTGTGCTGGTATGATTGGATGGGACCCGGTGGTGTGTGTGTGTTTGGGACCACGTGCGGCATTGTTTGTGAGGGTGTGGGGAGCTTGTGACTCCGTGGATGTGCGTTTGTCCCCGTAAGGGTGTGTGATTATGCGACATTGTGACCGTGTGCTGCAGAGTACAGGTGGGGGTACCTGTGAATACTATGTGGTTTTATCTGTGGTTAGTGTCATTGTGACTGTGCGACCATCTGCAGGTGTCAGGTACTTCTGACAGTGTGGTTGTGACTGAATGTCCTCTTGGTAAATGTGTGATTGTGCCCATGTGACCATTTGAGGCCCTGGGTGTGTGGCCCTGTTGCTTTGGTTGTGGGTTACCTCTAGCTGTATGTCCCCGTGGTGGTTGTGTGACTGCTTGGTGAGTGGATAAATGTATGGGTTTTTTCACTTAGGTTGTCTACCTAAGTATTATACTGTAGTTTTCCCTCATTTTAAAACTTCTACAAATGCTATCATATTGTCTTTTTTTTTATTTTGTTTATTTGTACAACTATGTTTTTGAGAATTGTCATATTTCTCATATGGTGGTTCATTTGTTTTCTTTGCTATATTGTATTCTGTCCTTTGAAGTATACCACTGTTGTTCAGTCAATGATGGGCATTTGAGCCATTTCTAGTTTCTGACTTTATTAACAGTGCTGCCACAGCATTCTTTTACAAAGGATACGTGTGCATGAATTTATCTGCCAGACAATGGAATTTCTGGGTCATATATCTTGCACTTTACTAAATAGTACCAAAATAATTACCTAAGTGGGTGCACAAATTTATGCTTGCACGGCAATGTTTGAAACATCTCATTGCTCCATGTCCCTACCAAAACATGGTTCCGATAGTTTTTTAAAAAACATTTTTATGAGATATAGCATATATAAAGTACACAAATCTTAAGAATAGAGCTGTATCACAATTTCCTAAATTAACATTAAGAACTTTGCCAGCGCCCCCAGAAGATTCCCTCATACCCCTTCCCAGTTATTTCTCCCACAATCATTATTCAGAAGTCTTATCACCATTAATGACCCATTCCTGAACTTCTTTATAAATGGAATTGTATAGCATGTGCTCTTTTATGCCTGGTCTCTTTTCTTACACATTATGTCTGAGACTCATCCATGTTGTTGAGTGTCATTGTTCGAAGTTCTCTTTACATATGGGATATATTGCAATTTATTAATTGCTTACACTATTGATGGACATTTGATAGTTAACATTTCTTTGGCTATTACAAACTGTATTGCTGCTATGAACATTCTGTTTTTGGTGAACATGTAAATACTTTTCTGTTAGCTAAATACTTAGGAGTAGAATTGCTAGATCATACAGTGGGCATATATTTAATAAATACTACCAATTTGTCATGTGGTTCTACCAACTCATCTAGCAATATATGAGTTTCAGTTGCTCCTCATCGTCTCTGTTTGATATTGTCAGTCTTTTATTTTAACTATTCTGGTGGGATAGTTAAAATAGTGGAATTTCATCGCAGTTTTAATTTGTATTTCCCTGATGGGTAATGATGTTCAGCACCTTTTCATAGGTTTATCGGCCATTTGGATATCCTGGTTTTTAAAGTGTCTGTTTAGGTCTTTTTGCCCACTGCCCTTTAAAAAAATTTTTTTTCATTTTAAAACACTTTTATTTTTATATTGTAAGTATAATGTAAAGAATTCCTATATATTCTTCACTCAGGTGCCCTTGGTACAATGATGAAAATCAAGAAATCTACTGACTCATTTACAGACTTTATTTAAATTTTGCTAATTGTCTTATCAGTGCCCTGTTCTTTTTCAGGATCCAATTGAAGGTTCCCACATTGATTTAATTGTCTTATCTCTTCCCATGAGACATAGTTCTTTTTTTTTTTTTTTAAGATTTTATTTATTTCAGAGAGAGAGAGAGAGCGCACGCGTGCACAAGCAGGGGGAGGGGCAGAGGCAGAGGGAGAAGCAGGCTCCCCACCAAGCAGGGAGCCTGGTGCAGGGCTAGATCCCAGGACCCTGAAATCATGACCTGAGCCAAAAGCAGTTGCTTAACCAACTGAGCCACCCAGGCGCCCCCAGACATAGTTCTTTAGTCTTTTTTAGCTTTCCTGACCTTGACACTTCTGAAGAGTACTGGCCAGTTATTTTGTAGACTCTCATTCCATTTGGATTTGTCTGCTTTTTCCCTCATGGTTAAATTTAGACTATGCATTTTTGGCTAAAAGATTACAGAAACTATGTTTGTCTTCCTCTCAATGTGTCATAGAATGTTATCAATATATTTCATTACTGGTAATGTTAACTATGATCACTTGGTTGAGGGGTATCTGCCAGGTTTCTCCTTTGTAAAACTACGATTTTTCTCTTTTTAATTAATAAGTATCTTGTGGAGAGGTGCTTTGAGACTATGCAAAAATACTGTCCTCATGGGTGTGCCTGATTGGCACAGTCAGAAGAACATGGGACTCTTGATCTTGGAATCATGAGTTTGAGCTCCACTTCGGGGTATAGAGATTACTTAAATAAACTTAAAAAAGATGTTCTCATCATACTTTCACCCATTAACTTTAACATGCATTGATCATTCTTGTCTGTAACAATTGTTACTGTTGATGTTTGCCTATTGGTGATTTTCTCTTTACATCATTCCTTCTATATTTATTAATTTATTCTGTAAAGAGCTGTCCTTTATTCCTCATGTGTTTATTCAATTATTTATTAACTCGGGTACTTATTTTACTCTATGAGTTTTAATCCATTAGTATTGTTATATATTTTGTTCAAATTGTCCCAGATTGGGCCATTAGGAACGCCTTCAAATTAGCTCCTGTGTCCTTTTAACATGGCATCATTTTTGAGTACATTCTTATGCTTATGTATATCTTTTCCCATTTTCTTAGAAGGTTTTTAGCCCTTTGTCTTTTATGATTAGTGCTTTTTTTTGTATCTTGAAAAGAAATCTTTATTTCCAAGTTCCTGAAGATATTCTCCTGTTTTCTTTTGGAAGCTTTATAGATTTAGCATTCGTATTTAAGTCTATGGTCCATCTTGAATTAATTTTTGTGTATGGTATTTATGGAAAACACCATCCTTGCCCATCTGAATTACAGGAGGCTTTTATCATAAGTTAGGTGACATATATGTGGCCCTCTTTCTGGACCATATTCTGTTTTATTATCTTTTTGTCAGTGCCACTGTCTTGAAATCTATAGTATTAGTCCTTCAACCTTTTTTCTTTTCTTTTTCAAGAATGTCTTGGCTTTTTAAAGTCCTTTTAATGGATGTCAGAATCAACTTGTTAATTCTTTTAATTCTTTTTTTAAAGATTTTATTTATTTATTTGAGAGAGAGAGTAAGAGAGAGATCATGAGCAGGGGGAGAGGCAGACTCCCCACTGAGCAGGGAGCCTGATGCAGGACTCGATCCCAGGACTCTGCAATCATGACCTGAGCCTAAGACAGATGCTTAACCGACTGAGCCACCCAGGCGCCCTCAACTTGTTAATTCTCACAAAAAATGAAAAATCGTTTCTGGGGTTTTGTGTGTGAGTCTATATGTTACTTTGGGAAGAATTGCCATCCTATCAATATTGAATCTTCCAGTTAATAAATGTGGCGTATGCCTACATTTGTTAAGATCTTTAATTTCTCTCAACACTTTGTTGTAGTTTTCAGTGCACATCTTTTGTTAGATTTGTACCTGGATATTTGACATTTATTGTTGAAACTGTACATGGTTTTAAATTTTTTTTTCATTTTCCAGTTGTCTGTTGCTAGAAGTACAGTTGTTTTTTGTATATTGTCCTTGTATCTAGCATCTACAAAATACCTACTGTATATGCTATTTATCAAGTTGAGGAAGTTCTCTTTCTCATTTGCTAAGATTTTTACATTAATGAGGTCTGAGTTTGGCAAATGCATTTTCTCTATCAAGAGGATCATATGTTTTTTACTGTTATCATCAATGTGGTACATTATCTTAATTTTCATATCTTGAACCAACCTTTCGTTCCTGAAGTAAACCCTACTTTCCATAATGTATTAAACTTTTTAAGAATTCGACTGGGTTAGATCTGCTAATACTTTATAGAATTTCTGCATTTATGTTCATGAGAAATATTGGCCCATAATTTTCTTTTCTTTTAATATCTTTGTTTTGGCATCAGGCTTATATTAGCCTCATAAAATGAGTTAGAAAGAATTCCCTGTGTTTTTCTATTCACTACATTTAAGACTAAAGGTTTTCCTTAAATTTGGAAGAATTCACTGATGAAGCTCTCTGGGCCTGAAATTTTCTTGATAGGAAGATTTTTATTTTATTTATTTAGAGAGGCTTAAGCAGAGGGATGAGCAGAGAGGGGAGGGTGAGGAGGGGGAAAGAATCCCAAGCAGACTCCATGCTGAGCACAGAGCCCAACACTGGAGCTCGGTCTCAGGACCTTGAGATCATGACCTGAGCTGAAACCAAGAGTCAAATGCCTAACTGACTGAGCCACCCAGGCACCCTGGAGATTTTTAAACTATGGAATCAATTCACCTCTTCAGATATTTCGGGTTTTTTGTTTGTTTTGTCCATTTTGGCATGTTTTTTAAAATCTGTTTCATCTAAGCTTTCAAATTTAATAGGATAAAGTTATTAGTATTCTCTTACTATGTTTTTAATGTCTATGGTGTCTATAATGATGTTCTCTTTTTCATTCCTGCTTTTGTTTATTTGTGTTACCCCTTTCTTATTCATTAATGTGTCTTTTCTGGGTACTGTCAAGCCTTTTTTTCTCTGATTGTGGCTTTGCTTTTTGTTTTGTGTGTTTTCCTTTTTATTTTTTATTCAGGTTTGCTGAGCTTCTTGAAAATTTTGTTGAGGCTTTTTATCAGTTAATCAGTTCAGATATTAATTATTCTCCCATCTCTTTTCTTCTTCAGAGGCTCCACTTACATATATGGTAAATCTTTTGACTGTGTCCCTTTTGTCTTACACTCACTTCTGTTCTTTCTGTTCTATTTTTTTTTTATTTTATTTATTTTAGAGAGAGAGTGAGAAAGAGCATGAGAGGGGAGACGGTCAGAGGGTGAAGCAGACTCCCCCATTGAGCAGGGAGCCCAATGTGGGACTCGATCCCGGGACTCTAGGATCATGACCTGAGCCGAAGGCAGTCGCTTAATCTGTTCTATTTTTCCTCTGCACTTCATGTGGGGCTTTTTTTTGTTTTTGACTTGTCTTTGAGTTCAGTATTCCTATCCATTGCTTGTTTGGTCTTATGTTAAAACCATACAATGACTTCTTAATTTTTCTTTAAGTTTATATTTTATTATTTTTTAAAGATTTTCTTTATTTATTTGTTAGAGAGGGAGGAAGAGAGAGCACAAGCAGGGGGAGCAGCAGGCAGAGGGAGAAGCAGGCTCCCTGCTGAGCAAGGAGTCCGATGCGGGACTCGAATCCAGGACCCTGGAATCATGACCTGAGCTGAAGGCAGACACTTAACTGACTGAGCCACACAGGCATCCCTATTTTATTTTATTTTTTTAGTAATCTCTACACCCAATAAGGGGCTCAAACTCACGACCCCAAGATCAAGAGTCGCATGCTCTTCTGCTTGAGCCAGCCAGGTGCCCCAACTTCCTAATTTCTTAATTTACTGATCTAGGTTGTCTATTTGATTCTTTTTTACAGATTTCAATTCTGTTTAATTTCTTCATCTTATCCATTTGCCTATATTTTTTAGTTTTTAACATTTTAATTATAGCTATTTTAAATTGTTTGCCAGTTCTAGTATCTGAATCATCCATAGTACTGCTTCTATTTTCTAGTTTTCTCTCCAAGCATGTCTAGCAATTTTTAGTTGAGTGATAGATATTGTGTCTAAAACAACCATGGAGGCCAAGGGCAGCCACTACCTACATCTAGCCTTCTCATTATAAAGAAAAATGAGTGCTTTTCAGGTCTTTGTTAACTAACAAATACAATTCTCAGCATACAGGAAATTTTTAGGATAATGTTGGAAATAATTCAGACATTATATTTTTATTAAAAGAATGGCTTATTCTTTAGAAGAGTGCAAAATTCTCAAAAATTTTATTAACTAGATTTCAAAGGACTCTCTTGTCTGTAGTGGTATCTTTTGGCAGTGCTCCTGCCCAAGGTGTGGTTATTTTGCAAGTATACTACAGTCTTGGCCCCAGAAATCATTGGCTTTAAAAGGGAGGAGCAGATTCCCCAGATGGCAAGAATTCAGCCAGAGAATATACTCTAGGAGCAAACATGAAGAGGGTTGGGAATGTAACAAACAGTATGGAGCTGTTGAAGTAAGAATGTTTCTTGCCCTTTCTATCTGGAAGGTGCCGCACTTGAGGATGCTCCTTTAACCAGGAAAGGCCATTACGAGAGACCAGAAAGGGAGACTTAAAGTGAGAAGTATGGGAGAAGAAGCCCTGTTTCCAAGTCTTCCTAGATTATTACTGATTCTTTAGAATCTAGCACAATGCCTGCCACATAATAGATTATGTTGGTTTATAATGAAAAGAATACTAAGAGCTTAATAAATAGTAATAATAATAAAAATATTAAAGGAGTGCTTTCAGATTTAAAGAAGAGACATTTGTAGATTACTTCATTTCCTGAAATGTATATATCCCTGGGGGTGAGTGCTTGGGGGTAGAAGTATCCATTAAATAATTGATAACAAGGTTCTACTTCCTGGGTGGCCAGTTTTACATGCAATTATTTTTTTTTAAGATTTTATTTATTTGAGAGAGAGAGAGCACAAGCACTGGGGAGGGGCTGCAGGAGGGAGAAGCAGATTCCCCGCCAAGCAGGGAGCCTGATGCGTGACTTGATCCCAGGACTCTAGGATCATGACCTGAGCCTAAGGCAGGCTTAACCGACTAAGCCACCCAGGTGCCCTACATGCAATTACTGATAAATTATTTAATGACCAAGGAGCTTTGTACTAGGAATGCTCACTGCCCTTTATACTTTTATAATGCTCTTTGTTATATTCCTATATCTAATATTATCTAACAAAAAACCCCATATTTCATTAAACATTTCAACCTTTATCTCAAATTCATTTACTCCCCTTAAACAATTTAGACTTCTGTTAGTATTTTAGTATAACATTCTTTTGGACATTTTAAACATCTTAAGCACACAAAATATATACAATTATTACAAATTTTATTACTACACTTACAATTAAAAGCCTTCTAAAGCATCAGTGATAAGGATTTAGTCCATTTCTACAGTTTTTAATTCATTCCTGTTGTTAATTTAAGTATCTTCCTAAAGTTTTGGTAATATTGCTTTGTTTCCTTTTCTGGATTTCACTTTTCTTAAGCTAAAATTCACTAACCCCAAAAAGTCTTCTCAAACTGGGCAAGATTAGAGAATCTGGTTCATCAACCAGTTGTTTCTTTTGTTGTTTTTTTTTTAAGATTTTATTTATTTATTGGACAGAGAGACATAGCGAAAGCAGGAACACAAGCAGGGGGAGTGGGAGAGGGAGAAGCAGGCTTCCTGTGGAGCAGGGAGCCTGACGCGGGGCTTGATCCCAGGACCCTGGGATCATGACCTGAGCCGAAGGCAGATGCTTAACAACTGAGCCACCCAGGCGCCCCTAACCAGTTGTTTCTTGGTCAGGACCTGGGACCTGATTGTACAATCCAAGATCATTAAAAACTGTTTTGACAAATGTACACCCAAACTAAAATGTATATGAACAACTTTTAGGAATTATTCAGAATTCATATAAAAGTAAAATGATATACATATAAGGATATTTATTACAGCATTGTTTGTTATAGTGAAAGACAGGAAATAGCCCAAATGGTCATGGGCAACAGGTTGGTTAAATAAAGTGTATCCATTTAAGGAAATCAATGTAGCTAAGGGAATTACATAGCTCTATATGTACTAGTTGGGAGCCAGTTCAAGATACATTAAATAAAAATAGCAGTATGTATAACAGTGTGTATAATATGCCATCATTTGTGTAAAAAAATTTGTATCTTTGTGTGTATATATACTATATTCTCCAAGCCATATCTGATTGTTGAAATCTATCCTACTCGGGGCGCCTGGGTGGCTCAGTCGTTAAGCGTCTGCCTTCGGCTCGGGTCATGATCTCAGGGTCCCGGGATTGAGCCCCGCATCGGGCTCCCTGCTCCGTGGGGGGCCTGCTTCTCCCTCTCCCACTCCCCCTGCCTGGGTTCTCTCTCTCTCGCTGTGTCTCACTCTGTCAAATAAATAAAATCTTTAAAAAAAAAAAAGTTAAAAAAAAAAAGAAATCTATCCTACTCTAGTCAAAGACTGAGGTCTCTGGAGTCGGGGATAATGAAAGATTTGCCCATTTTTGTCATTGATACCCTCAAGTGTTTGTATGGGGTGAACAGAGGGGAATGATCATTCTGGGAGCTATGAGGCAAGTGGAATCTTATGTAACTTCTTTTGTCTTCCCCAGTTTTGCCCTTTTCCAAGAGGAGCCCAAAGAAGGACTGGTCTTTTTCCGCAAATACCAAAGCCATGACTCAGGTGAGATGCAGTTTCCTTTTGCTCAAATAGAATCATTTTTACCCCTAGTACATGTAAACATTTGCTTTCCTCATCATGATATTTTTGGTGTTAAAAAAAAACAACAACAACAAACTTTCAAACAGTTTAGTTAAAAGCAGTGTAAATGTCAAAGTTCTCTTATGCTTGCTATAAAGAAAAAGGTCTCCAGTAAGTCAATTAAAAGAATGTCTGTCTTGGTGGAATTATTTATAGAAAAAAGAACTGGTTCCATAACCATTGTTGGAAAAAAGATATAAAGTCTGGTTAAAGATTTTTACACCCTTAAATTACAGGTAACAGAGGGCCAAGTGGTTCAATAACAAGTTTCTCTGAAGATGCCTTAATCAGATTAAAATCCATCAGAAAATTACTTATGGATTCCATCAAGAATCCTTATTTGTTCCTACAAAGAGATTGTTAATTACATAATGTAAAAACGGTCTGACTGAGACCAGGTTTGGAAAAGAAAATTTTACCCTAGTTAATATGGTCCCCATTCAGGAACCTGATCCCCATTTCTTCATAAACAACCCCAAGGCCCTCCCCAGTTCCCTATGCTTTTAACCAGTGTTTACAGACTCGTTTAGTAAGTCCTTCAGCATCTTCTGTCTTAGACTTCTGCCAGAAATCTTGATAGAACAGAAATGTGTCCCCCATTTGTTAATGAATCTAATTTGCTTGGACAGTGATTGGATGGGACGGAGATAAGTAATTAGGGGCACTCATAGGGAAAAGCCCTGATCATCACAGACCTAGGTTTTCAAAGAAGAAAATACAAGGAATGGTTTTGCCTGATTTCAGTCTTAATACATGGGAAAATCTTCTGGTGTATGAGCCTTTCAGGTTTGGGGATATGATTCCTGGTTAGTAGAAAGCTGTCCTCACCAGATTATCCATGATAAATAGACTTTAGTAATGCTGTTGTGTGAATCTGGATCATCTTCCATCACTCTCCTATAGCGCAGGAACTAACGGAATTTACAGTTGAGCAGTGGGCAGTTATAAGACTGGGCCAATACTGGGGAGCTCTTTAAAAATAACCTTCAACCTCAGTGTCTGAAAACCAAAGAAAACTTGTTTTATATCCATATAATAGAATATTATTCAGTGAAAAAATACGCTTATGAAAAGAATTTGTTAACAAGGAATTAACTCTTATTATATAATAGTGTGAGATGAGAAAGGATCAGTCTTGAATTTAATGCAAGTTTAATTTTCCAAGATAAAAGTTTTTAAAGTCATTTTACACATTTTACAAGTGAAGTAGTGCTATTCAAATCTTACCCCATCACCAGTCCCACTCCTAAAAGGTGACTCAACTCTTGAATATGGTTTAATTGCTATCTTTTGATGAATCAGTTTTACTCTCTTGACTTACTACAGAGTAGAAGGGACATTGTACTCTTGTATTGCACCATTTCCTCTGATTCTGTTATTAATTATACTTTTTGTCAAATCAGTAGTATACAGAATAGTATGACTGCAAATGTTGCTCACTGCTGAGCCAGCTCATACCTCTGTTCTATTACAACCTTTCATTTTTCCCGGGGTTAATTGCTTTTTTTCCCTATTTGCTTAGTTGTCCATGTTTTCCCTCTGGTCAGACACATCAGTTTGTTCTGAGTGTGGAGACTGCCATCCCCATTTTCCCTTTTTCCTGCTCCCACCTGGTCTGGTTACTCTCTGGGCCTGCTGCGCAGCTTTCCCAAGATTTCCCCTTTTTTGTTTACCTGAGATTTCCTTTCACTGTTCTCCTGTGGTTAATTCACCTATTTCTTGAATACTGCATCTTCCTCTTTTTTGGTTTACTCCCTCCCTCTGGGTGGAACACATCTTCTGGTAGTTTCTAAGAAATTGTGCTGGAGTCCTTTTATATCTAATTTTATTTATTCATTTGACAGAAAGACAGCAAGAGAGGGAACACAAGCAGGGGGAGTGGGAGAGGGAGAAGCAGGCTTCCCACTAAGCAGGGAGCCCGATGCAGGGCTCAATCCCAGGACCCCAGGATCATGACCTGAGCTGAAGGCAGACGCTTAATGACTGAGCCACCCGGGTGCCCCTAGAAATGTCTTTTTTCAACCCTCACAACAGAATGATAGTTGAGTTATGGAATCTAGGTCAGAATTTCTTTTCTCCATTAGCATATTGAAGAATTGTTCTTATCATTTCTTGTTTTTAGTAGTGTTCTTGAGAACCTCATTGCCTCTCTGACTCTTGATGTCTTTTATATGATCTGCTCTCTGGGTACTTATAATGTCTTCTCTTTATCCCTTATTCTGAAATTTTACTCTTAGCTATTTGGGAAAAGAAGAGAGAGAAAGAGGCTCACATGTGTTGATGACTTATTGTATGGCAAGTATTATGCTAGCCATTTGTATAATTATTTCATTTAATTGGATAGTCCTCATAGCAGGATTTTGTACTTTCCCAGTTTTATCTGGGGGAGACAGAATGAACATGGAAACACAAGATTCAGTCCAGCTTATATGTTTACAGTCCTCCACTTGCATCCCAAGCATCCAGCCCTATTCTATATGCTTGCTGTTTTTCACTTCTACTTCATTCTTTTCTTCTCTCTTTCCTTCACAAAAAAAAAAAGAAAAGAAAAAAAAACACTTCTTTTTATTAATCAAGTCATATACATGGTTGTTGTTCCAGGAGTCAGTGGTGTTCAATGATGTGTCCATAGACTTCTCTCAGGAGGAGTGGGAATGCCTGAATGATGATCAGAGAGATTTATACAGAGATGTGATGTTGGAGAATTACAGCCACCTGGTTTCAATGGGTAAGGACATCTGTCCATAATAATTCAGATTCTGCCCTTAGAAGGTCTACTTTGTCCCATGTGAAATACCCACCTTTCAAGTAGGTATTTCTACATTCTGTGCTTAGAGGAATGTTTTTAATATTGTAGCATTAGAAAAAAGAAGCTGTGTTGAGTTATGGGGGAAGTTTCAAGTCCTCTGTTATGTTTCATAAATCTGATATACCTTTCTTTGACTCTTTCTTAATGAAGGGACTAAATTTGAATCCTGGGATATTCTCATCATAAACTTATCTCGTTACTTCTTTTGTAAGCAGGACATTCTGTTTCTAAACCAGATGTGATCTCCTTCTTGGAGCAGGGGAAAGAGCCCTGGTTGGTTGACAGAGAACTAACAAGAGACCAGTGGCCAGGTAAGTGAGGTGTGGCAGGTAATGACCCAGTTGGTCAGTGGAAAGCCTGCACCTTTGAGGTGCTATCTGGGAATCTCCCCGTAAAAGCTTTAGGCCCCTTGTACACAAGTAAGCCTTTTCAGCATGTGCTTTCAAATGACCTTACCTTTTCCCCTTACTTAATACACTCTACCTGCTTTTCTCCTCTTATAGTTCTTTCTAATTCCTCTTATTCTTGCCCAGTTCTAACCTGCCAGTGACCTTCTCTACCCTAATGATATTCCTTTCTGTCCATATTTTGGATCTGATTCCTCATCACTTCTCATCCTCTTTTGTATTTAATCTTAAAAAAAGCACCACTCTCTTCTGAAATATATTTTTATTCTGTATTGCCAAACATTTATTTTCTTTAGGGTGTTTTAGATAAAGTAGCTCATATAGTCATTGCTTCATTCATACTTATAACAAACATTTACTGATTTTCGAATGTGTGAGGCACTCTGCTAGATACTGCAGAGATTAAAAAAAGGAATAAGCAATTTCAGAATGTATAGCTTAAAAGGGGCACTACAACACGTCTATATATAACTTCTATAAAGTAGAACCATCATAAGAGAGGTTAAAGTAGGGAGCTCAGAAAAAATGAGGGATTAGGATATAGAAGAGAAATTGATCTGTATAGATGTCATAGAGGGAGATTTGAGTGTGCCTGTCATTAACTTTAGATAGAATGTTGGAAATAAAGGCTCTGTGCCTCCATTGAGAACTTAGAGCTGGCAGTGATCAACAGAATTGGTATGCAGGAGTTTAAACAGGACAGCACATTCATTCATTCATTCAGTATATGTTTATTGAATATCTGTCGTATGCCCGGCACTATTCTCAACACTGATGTTACAGCAGTGAATAGAACATGCAAAATCTCTATTCCCAGAGCTTACCCTCCGATGCTGAGAGAGATACAAAAATAAATGAATATATGTCATGTAATAGTAAGTGCTAAAAAGAAAAAGTAGAGAAAGGGGATAGAGGATGCTATTTTATAGGATGGGGTAAGAGAAACTTTTCCAATTAGGTGACATTTTGGCAGAAACTTGAAGAAGTATAGCAGTAAATCATTATATGTGGTTACTGGAAGGAAGAACATTCCAGAGGGAGGAAGCCAGACATTCAAGGGCCCCGAAGCAGGTGTGTATTGGCTGTGTTCAAGGAGCAGCCAGGAGGCCAGTGCTTTACCATGGTTGTTTAACTATTTCAAGTAAATCCAAGACTTCATGTCATTTCACCTTTGCATAATCTCAGTATATAGTTCTAAAATATATGGACATTTTTTCCCCTTACATAACTTTAATGCCATTATCATCCCTAATAAATTTTACAATTTCTTGGTACACTGGATGGTTTTCATGTCATTATATTGAATACTGGTGAGAGTGGACATTTTCATCTTAATGGTGCTGTTGTCTTTAACTTGGTCACTACTAAGTTTACCCTTTTTATCTATTACTATCCTTACTTTTTCAGTCAGTTTTTATGGACTTTATCAAATAAAAACATCCATTTACCCATTTCCAGAAGGTGCTTTTACTTTTTAATTTTAATTTGCGTTGGCGTCTTATAATGTATTTTCAATGTGTTTGTAGCTCCTTAGTGATTATTGTGATTTCTGATTTTAGAAAATTAACGGTCCTCTACAAATTTTATAATACTTTATTCTGTTGTTTTTAAATTTTTCTGTAATTTGTTTTATACCATTTAAATCCATTTTAAGTTTCTTTTGCAATAAGGTATAAATTGAGAGTCTAAATCAATTAACCTCTGTCCCGCACACACAGACATTTTAGCACCATGTCGTCATTTAGCTCATTCATCATTGTTTTATCTGCCTGTTCAAAATAGGTTCTGATTTATGTTAGTTTGCATTTCAGGGCCTCTTTTTCTATTTCTTTTATCCATCTGTCCACTTATGCCTACAGAGATAGATATGCCTAGCAGAACATATTCTATATTGTCATTTTTCTTACTGGAGATTATCACAAATAACGTAACAAACTGCAGATGGAGTTTTTTCTATATTGTCATTTTTCTTATTGGAGATTATCACAAATAATGTAACAAACTGCAGATGGACATTCCAACAGTTATGAAATGAACTTTCATGGAACCATTACCCAGGTCAAGAACTACAGCACTACCAACACAGATCTCTTTGTGTCCTTTCATAGTTTTACTATCTAAGAGTGCCATTGAGCATTTTGCTTTTAAGATTCATACATAGTGCTGCTTGTAGTCAGACTTGATTCATTTCATTATATGAATATACCACAGTTTAACAGTTCTATTGTTCATTGACATTTGGACTGTTTATAGTTTTTGACCATAACAATCAGCTACTATGAACATTTTCTGTGTTTTAGAACTAGGAGAGAAGTGAATAGATCATAAGACATAATGTCTTCAGCTGCCGAATTTTCAACTTTTCTTTAATGCCTATACTAGTTTACAGTCCCACCAGCATATATGAGAGCTCTCATTATTGCACGTTTCTTAACATATGGTATTGTCATGCTTGGATTTTTTCCAATTGATGAGTAGATAGTATAGTTCAGTGTGATGTTAGTTTGCATTTCCCTTTTTACTGATGCATTTCACACATTTCGTATCATTATTGGTCTCTTGAAATTCTTCTTAGTGAATTGCCTATTCAGGTCTTTTTAAAATGTCTTTCTGTTGGATTGTCTCTATTTTTCTTAATGATATGTAAGGATTCTCTATATATTTTGCTTATAAGTACATTCAGTGTTCTAAAATTGTAAATAACTTCTCTCATTCTGAAATGTCTTTTAGCTCTCTTTATGGTTTCATTTTGTGAACAGAAGTTCTTAATTTTAGTCAAATTTATCAATCTTTTGTGCTTCACACTCATTGGATCTTAAGTGAGAAATTCTTCCTCAGCTTGTTTTAGAATCTTACATAAACAATCACATTATCTGTACTTTTTTGTCCTCTTTAAGAAGCCTTTGCTTACCATAAGACCATGAACAGAACATGTTCTCTGTTATTTGAGGTTATAATTAGACATTAGAACATATGGATCATCCTTAGTGTCTATTACTTTTTATCCTTTTTTTCAATTTATACTGCCTTTACATGGAATTCCCTGGCTTATTTTGTATTAGTTCACTAATACATTCTTCAGCTATGACCATTTGGCTCTTCAGCCTATCCATTAAGTTTTTTATTTAAAAAAAAAAGTATAGTTATTTATTTAAAAAAAAAATACCGTAGGGATGCCTGTGTGGCTCAGTTGGTTAAGCATCTACCTTCGGCTCAGGTCATGATCCTGGGGTCCAGGGATCAAGTTCCACCTCCGGCTCCTTGCTCAGCGGGGAGCCTGCATATCCCTATGCCTGCCTCTCCCCCTGCTTGTGTGCACGCACTCTCTCTCTGACAAATAAATAAAATCTTTAAAATAAATAAATAAGTAAATAAATAATACCGTATACAAAAGGGGCCCTTGGATGGCACGGTCGGTTAGGCGTCCAACTCTTGGTTTCTGCTCGGGTCATGATCTCAGGGTCCTGGATCAAGCCCCTCATCTGGCTCCAGGCTCAGTGAGGAGTCTGCCAAAGTTTCTCTCTCCCTCTCTGCCCTTCCCCACACACACTCTCTCAAATAAATAAACCTTTTTAAAAAAAAAACTGTATACACAATAGGGTATATATAACATAATGAACATAAAATTATAAGATAATAACATGTAAATCTCTGGACTTGCATATGCAGATTTGCTAGGAAATATACCTAGGAATGTAATTGCTGGGTCTTGGCATACATACTTACTCAGCTTTACTAGGTAATACCAAACCATTTTCCAAGTGTTTGTATCACTCTCTTTCCCTATAATTGATACTGAAAGATTTTTTTTTCATTTTTTAATTATCTGATGAGTATAAAATCTTACTTTATTGTTTTAAATTAAATTTTCCTGGTTACTATTAAAGATGATTGCCTTTCCTTATTTGGCCATTATGCCATTTTGTGTAATGTGTAATGCCATTTTGATTATTTTTGTATCAGGCTATTTGTCTTTTTCCTAAGATTGTAGGAATTTCTTATATATTTTGAGGATACTAATTTTTGGTCAATAACATATTTTGTAGACATCTTTTCCTGTTATAGGTTCTTTATTTACTTGATGATGTCTTCTGATGAATAATAAGTCTATATGTTAGTGTGGTTAAATTATACATATAATGGTTAAGTTATATATAGTTTATAAAACAGTCTACTTTTTTTGCTATATGCTTCATATCTTTGGGTCTTTTTTTTTTCTTTTTGAAGATTTTATTTGAGTAATCTCTACACGCAACGTGGAGCTCAAATTCACATCCCTGAGATCAAGTTGCATGCTCTACTCACTGAACCAGCCAAGTGCCCCCATATCTTTGAATCTTAAACCTTTTCCTAGCCCAATTTTCCTCTATTTTTTCTTTCAAGAATTTTTATGTTTTCGCTTTCTTATTAAAGCCATATTAACATAACCAAAATTTATTTTTATGAATGGTTTGAGGTAGAGATCAGTTGTAATTTTTTGCCATATGAAAACAAATTATCTTTTCCCCATTGAATGAAAAGTCCATCCATTTTCCACTGATCCACCAATCCACATGTTCCTTCAGCATATATTAAAATTCTGTGTATATATATATATGTCTCACTTATTGCATTGGCCTTTTTATCTATCCCTGTCCTAATTAGTCTTACTTTTATAAAAAGTCCTGATCTCTGACAAGACAGAACCCTCCACTCTTTCCTTCAGAAGTGTTTGGTTATACTTTGTTTTCCATATAAATTAAAAAATTTACATTAAGTAAAGTTTCATTAAAAATGTTTTTTGGGGGGCACCTGGGTGGCTCAGTCAGTTAAGTGTCTGCCTTTGGCTCAGGTCATGATCTTGGGGTCCTGGGATCAAGTCCCACATCAGGCTCCCTGCTCAGTGGGGAGCCTGCTTCTCCCTCTCCCTCTGCCCCTCCTCCCTGTTCATGCTCTCTCGCACGCGCGCTCTCTCAAGTAAATAAAACCTTTTAAAAAAATGGTTTTTGGGGGGTACCTGAGTGGCTCAGTTGGTTAAGCGTCTGACTCTTTATTTCAGCTCAA
The DNA here is from genome assembly GCF_009762305.2 of Zalophus californianus. NCBI lineage: Eukaryota > Metazoa > Chordata > Mammalia > Carnivora > Otariidae > Zalophus > Zalophus californianus. Next base: position 44,564,570 of record NC_045611.1, read on the forward strand.
GTCATGATCTCAGAGCAGTGACATTAGCCCTACTTAAGGCTATCTGGCTCCCTGCTTAAGATTCTCTCTCTCCCTCTCCCTTTGCCACTCCCCCACTCTCTCTGTTAAAAAAATATGTTTTTTTTTCAACATGCATCCATGAATAAAACTCTCAACAAAGTGGGTGTAGAGGGAATGTACCTCAACATAATAAAGGCCATATATGACAAGTCCACAGCCAACATACTCAACTGAAAGCTTTTCTTCTAAGATCAGGAATAAGATAAGGGTGCCTACTCTCACCACTTTTATTAACATAGTACCAGAAGTCTTAGCCAGAATAATTAGGCAAGAAAAAGAAAAGGCATCTAATTTAGAAAGGAAGAAGTAAAACTTTCTCTATTTGCAGATGACATAATATTTATGTAGAAAACTCTAAATACTCCACCAAGAAACTGTTAAAATTAATAAATGAATTCAATGAAGGCCCAATATACAAAAACCAGTTGCATTTCTGTGTGCTAATAATTAATACTCAGAGAAATTAAGATAATCCCACTTACAATTACATCAAAAAGAATAAAATATCTAGTAATAAATTTAATCAAAGAGGTGAAAGAACACTGAAAACTGTAAGACACTGATGAAAGAAATTGAAAAGACACAAATAAATAGATATTTGTGTTCATGGATTCAAAGAATTAATGTTGTTAAAATGTCCATACTACCCAAAGCAAGTTACAGATTCAATGAAATCCCTATCAGAATTCCAGTGGCAATTTTCAGAGAAATAGAACAATCATAAAGTTGTATAGAACCACAAAATAACCAAATAGCCAAAACAATCTTGAGAAAGAACAAAGCTGTAGGCATCACACTTCCTGATGTCAGACTATTTATTAAAAGCTATCAAAACCAAAACAGTATGGTATTGGCATAAATACAGACACATTAGTCGATGGAACCAAATAGTTCAGAAATAAACGAACACACATATGGTTAATTAATTTATGACAAAGGAGCCAAGAATATACAGTAGGGAAAGGACAGTCTCCAATAAATGGTGTTGAGGAAACTGGAGAGCCACATGCAAAAGAATGAAACTATACCTCTATCTCACACCATACACAAAAATCAGCTCAAAATAGATTAAGGACCTGAACATAAGACGAAACCACAAAACTCCTGGAAGAAAATGTAGGCAGTGAACTCCTAGATCCTTGATATCAGTCTTGGTGATGATTTTTTTTGAATTTGACATCAAAAGCAAAGACAACAAAAGCAAAAATAAACAAGTGGGACCACATCAAACCCAAAATCTTCTGCACGGCAAAGGAAACTGTCAACAAAATGAAAAGGCAACCTACAGAATGGGACAGAATGTTTGCAGATCATATATCTTGATAAGGGGGTAATATCTAAAATATATATACAGGCCCAGTCGTTAAGCGTCTGCCTTCGGCTCAGGTCATGATCTCAGGGTCCTGGGATCGAGCCCCGCATCGGACTCCCTGCTCAGTGGGAAGCCTGCTTCTCCCTCTCCCACTCCCGCTGCTTGTGTTCCCTCTCTCGCTGTGTCTCTCTGTGTCACATAAATAAATAAAATCTTTAAAAAAAATAAAATATGTATGCAGAACCCATAAACTCCATAGCAAAAAATCCAATTAAAATATAGATATAAAAAGAAACATGGGAATTTTAGAACTGAAAAATACAGTGGCCAAAATTTTTTAAATTTACTGGATAAGCTCGATAGAATGGAAATAATGGAGAAGTTAGTGAACTTGAAGGTAAGTCAAAAGAAATTAGTTCACATAAATAACAATAAAGATTGAAAACTTAAAAAGAATGTAGCCTCAGGCACATGGGAAACAACAACAGAGGTTTAACATTTGTCACTGAAGTCCCAGAAGGACAAAGTTCAGGACTGAAAAAAGTATTTGAAGAAATAATGGCTTACTAAATTTGGTAAAAGATAAAACATACCAATTCAAGAAGCTCAAACCACCCCAAACAAGAGAAACACAAAGAAATCCGTACCAGACACATCATAATCAAATTGCTGAAAATGGATGACCAAAAAAGTAATGAGTGAACCATAGAAAAAATAACTCATTACTTATAAGGAAACCATAATTTGAATGACTGGATTTCTCTTTCTCTTAGTAAACCATGGAGGCCAGAAGAAAGTGGAACAGTATTTTATTGTGCTAAAGAACTGTTAACCCAGAATTCCAAATCCAGCAAAAATGTTTCAGGAATGAAGGTGAAATTAAGAAAAGCAATACTGTAAACTGAGACTCCCCTGAGGGTCCCTGTGGGATCAGGCCCATATTGGGGAGACTGGCTAATGAGAGAGAATTTATACCATCTTAAAGGAGTAAGCACTTGTTAAGTCTAGAAGACAGCTGTCATCTGAGAATGCTGGCCGTGCTTCCAGATAATATTTTTCAGGAAGTCAGGAATCAGATTTTCATATTAAATCTGATATCTCAAGGCTAATAACTAAATCAAACCTTTTAAAGAACTGTTGAGGGCAACATCAAACACAAATGCATGAATAAGATACAACCTGGTTCATCAGGTTTTTACTTCTATGGAGTTCTTTTTCTTTGAACGTCAGAAATTCTACCAAGATATATCCAGTTAAAACTCTTCATAAATTCTGCTCAACACAGAAAGGAGCTCTGATTACTAAGCATTTTGTTCAACCCTGGAAATTTGTTTCATTGTTAGATCTGCATCATTGCATCATCCAGAACTCATTTTTTTTAAATATAATTCTCCCTCCCCATGATTCTTAATACTTTTTTGTCATCATTTTTATCCTTTCTCTGAGAATTTTTTTCATGAGTTCCTATTTTAGTGATAATTGACTTTTCACTGTGGAATTTGAAGATTTAGCATACACCTTCCTCCTCCAAGTAGCATGATTTTTAAATTAAATTATTATTCAGTTCACTTAATGACTATGTAAAACATCTTTCATTGCTGAGCTCTGTGGTCACATTTCACTTCCTATATGACTTGTTCTTTTCCATGCAATTAATCCTTGTCTTATTTGAGAATTGCTTAGTTTTCTCAGTATCTCTCATTAATCTCTTTTCAGACACATCAGCTAACTGGTTTATTTTTTAAGAAACATTTCTCCTCTAACCTGTTCTTCTGTCCCAGTTGAGACTATTACATAGCTATCATTTTAGAATTTCTCATTATCATCCCATTGATTCCCTTCACCATGCTCCTTTGATTTTCTTTTGATTCGCTTCTATATTTGGATGCCTTGGATACATTGATATACTTTGACTCTTGGATCTCTTGCCATCCTCATTCTTGGTTTATTCCTTCATTATTCTAAGGCACATATCCCAAAAGCAACCAAGGAAAGTATTCAAGAAAAGTACATGGTGTATTTTATGAACCCTTATATGTCTGAAAATGTTTTCGTTTAACCCTCATTTTTCATAGATATTTCACTGGAGATGTAATTTTAGGTTGAAAAACTTAACTTCAAAATTTTGATGGCATTGCTCCATGGATTTTTTAAAATTTAGCATCTAGTATCATTGAGAAATCTAAAACACATTCAGGTTCTTAATTCTTTTATGTGATTTGTTTAATATCTTTGGAAACTTAGAATTTATTCTTTAGAATGTTTAATATAATATTATTAATTTAATATTTATATTTATTATATATTTATATTAAATATTTAATTTAATATAATATTTCAAGTTGAGGTATCATGATGTTGATTTTATTCTTTCATTTGGGCACTGACTGAGACATTTCATTATAGAAACAAAATCTCTGAGATTTTCTTGTATTATTTTCTTGCTTATTTATTCCCCATTATCTTCTCTGTTTCAAATTTTGAATGTTCACTTTTTATTTCCAGTGCCTGGCACCATGTCTGACACATAGTATGGGCTCATTAAATTTTTTGAATGATTGAACACTCATAATTCAGATCTTGAATTTCTTGTCTTAGCTCTAGAATCTTTTTCTATTTTTCATATTTTTTGTACTTTCTGTGAGATTTTATTAAGTTCTAATTCTCATTGTTTGAATATTTTTTCTGACATTATTCTCTTATGAGATTGTTATATGTTTTTAGAAGCATTCTTTTTCTGAATTTTTAAATTTTTCTCCACTGTCACTTTCCTGAGTTTTTTTCTTGTTCATTTTAATCTCTCATGTATGTTTAAGATTTTCCTGAAATTGTTAATGACTCAAGGCTGTCTGCTCATATAAAACTGTGGTAGTAAAAAGTTGATCTGAGCTCATTTATATCTGAGGATGTGTAAATTTATTGGTGGTAGTCACTGTAGAGTGATCTGCTTAGAACAGTTCATTGACTGATTCCACTTATCAAGTCTTCTCTATTGGGCTGGTTTTCTCCAGAATGGAATCCTCTACTTTCTTTCTGGGAATCAATAAAATGAGCTTGACTGCCAGATTCTGAAAGTTTACTGAGGATATCAGGCTGGGGGATCAGCCTGCTGTATGGGGTAGATTTGAGAATCTGAGGTCTGTCTGTTTCTTACAGATTTTTAGTTAATCTTCCTTTTTGCAGCCCCTCATGCACCCAACTTTCAAAGATACCTGTTGATTGCAGTTCTTGGAAATAACTAGATTGTACAGTAAGACCAATCTGCAACCTAGGTTTCAGTGTGTTTATGGTTGACACATTATTTATTCTCATTACCTCTACTCTAGCTTCCAAAATTTGGTTGTTGCTCTTCCCTCTCCTATTCTTTGTCCTCATGGAGTTTCTTCCTTTGTTTAATCTCATCACTATCACTTTAGTGGGACTTCTTGAAGGAACAGTAATAAATGTATATATTCACTGTGTGGTGTTTGAAAAGAGTGTGTCCTTTTTTTTCTAGAGGAATTTTTTAAGACATCTTTTATTAAGGAGTATATTTTCAAATACTTGCTAATTGAGTCAGTTAATAAATATTTGTTGATCTTCCAGTATGTATCAGATACTGCACTTAGAATTGGATACACATTGTTGAAGTCAATAGACATTTTACTTTTAAAACGAAGTAAACACAAGGGGAAAAGATTCAGGGGAAAAGATATTAAGTGAACCTGAATAAATATGTAATTACAAATTCTGAAAATCTTAAGGAAGAGAACAGAGTGCTAAAAGTGTAATTACAGGGAGGGTATAATTTGGTCATGGAGTCAGGGAAGGCCTCAAAAAGTATGACCTTTAGAGATTTGGAAAATGGGCAATAGTTATCAAGGCCAAGAGTGAAAAAAACTACGAGACATAAGGAAAATTCCTGGAAAGACCCTAAGAGGGACTAAAAACTGGGAGCATTTGAAGAACTGCAAAATAGGGCCAGCATGGATGGAGCCTAGCAACCAAAAGGGAGCATAGCTTGAGATTTGTTTGAAGAGGCAGGCAGCAACCAGGTCATTTAGAGCTTTGTAGACCATGTTCAGCAGTTTGGCTTTTATTGTAAGAGAAATATAAGGGTTGGATTTAAGATTGCAAACCTCAAGTGGGGAAACTAGGAAAGAAAGAGGCTGTCCTGATAGTTCAAGAGATGTATTAGATATTTTATTGAAAATAGGAAGAAGAGTTTCAAGATATATTTAGGAGCAAGATTAGGAGGTATTTGCTGAATAATTATATGAGAGAAAGAGACGATGGTACTCGAATGATTTTCACTTTTTTGGTTTCAGGCTTTCCCACTGGGTCCATAGTGTGGTCTTCAAAACACTTCACTGCCTAATATCCCCATTTTTGTACAGAGATTCTTTCGTATTATCTCTCAAATACTAAACACTTATGCCAAATACTTTTTATATATTATTTATAATCCTCACAATGATTATAAGAGTTATTACTTCTATTATATAAACAGAGAATTGAGGGCTTAGAAAAATGAACTACTTTGGGCAAGAAAACAAAGCTTGTAATTAACTTGAGTGTGAGTTCAAAATTCATGACTGAATCTGGTAGCTCTGAACTTCCAGTAGCACAGAACACTGCCTTTATAGTCTCTTCCTTCTCTTTAAACCTACAAATACCCTTCCTGTCAGTTGGTCATCGCTATCATAATGCTTATGTACTTGTTAAGTCCTTTTCTCTTCTAAGATCAGTATCACAGAATTCCAAGCCAAAAAGTATTTTCATCAAACCCCAAACATAGTCCATATTTAGCCACAAAAGAACCCTCGCTATCTACCATTCAAACTAGATTCATTCATTCTCCCATCTGGATTGCCACCCTCTATTTCCTTATCATTTGTTAAAGAGACCCTGGGCCTCCAGTTGCAGAATCTAGACCAATGCTGTCCAATAGAACTTCCAGCAATGATGGAAATATCCTATGTTTGTCATTTCCAACATGGTAGTCCCTAGCCACAACAGGCCACTGGAAATGTGGATAGTGCCACTGAGGAATTAAATTTGAATTTTTATTTAGTTTTAATTATGTTAAATTTAAATACACACATATGCTCATGGCTACTCTAATGGACAACATAGATCTACCCAGGGGCTGGCAACATTTTCCTAAAGGGCCAGGTAATAAATATTTTTAAGTTTGCAGTCAGTGTGTTCTCTGTTACAACTACTCAGTTCTGCCATTTTAGCTTAAAAGCAGTCATAGACAATATGTAAACAAGTGTAGCTATCTTCCAATAAATCTTTACTTATAAAAATTGTTGCAGTGCTACAGGCCAAGTATGCCAAACCCTGGGAATTTTTTCTTAGACATATTCATTTAATCCCGATAGTAACTTTTTTAAGTAGGTATGATCATTTCCCTTATTTTACAGTTCATCTGCGGGATGTTCTTATAGCTGTGTGTGCATATGCTGTGAGATTTTATATGTGTATTTATGATTAGAGTCATTTTGTAACAAGGGAGATAAGACTTAAGTCATCTTTATGTTCAGCAAGTTCCCCTTAGTAGTTCTGATCAATAGCAATGTTTGGAAACCAATAGCTTATTACTGCCCTCATCTTACTATATGATCTGTCCTCGCTCTTTTCTTGTCTATTTTTTTAAAGTTCAGTTTAATTCTTCCATTTCTATTGAAGTTTTATTTCTCCCAAACAAGAAAAATGTGAGTGATTACTTTCATATTTTCTTTCAGTCCTGGAATCAAGATGTGAGACCAAGAAATTATTTCTGAAGAAGGAAATTTATGAAATAGAGTCAGCGCAGTGGGAGATAATGGAAAGACTTACAAGACATGACCTTCAGTGCTCTAGTTTCAGAGATGATTGGGAATGTAATGGCCAGTTTGAGAAACAACATGGCTCTCAGGAGGGACACTTCAGTCAACTGATATTCACCCATGAAGGCATGCCCACTTTCAGTCAGCATCCATCCTTTACATTACAGCAAATCATTAATAATAAAGAGAAATACTGTGCAACGAAGGAATATAGGAAAACCTTTAGACATGACTCACAACTTAGTACACATCAGATAATTCATACCATTGAGAAACCCTATGAATGTAAGGAATGTGGAAAGGCCTTTAGACATCCCTCAAGACTCAGTCATCATCAGAAAATTCATACTGGCAAGAAACCCTTTGAATGTAAGGAATGTGGGAAAACATTTATTTGTGGTTCAGACCTTACTCGACATCACAGAATTCACACTGGTGAGAAACCCTATGAATGTAAGGAATGTGGAAAGGCCTTTAGTAGTGGCTCAAACTTCACTCGACATCAGAGAATTCACACTGGTGAAAAGCCCTATGAATGTAAAGAATGTGGGAAGGCTTTTAGTAGTGGCTCAAACTTTACTCAACATCAGAGAATTCATACGGGGGAGAAACCCTATGAATGTAAAGAATGTGGCAATGCCTTTAGTCAGAGCTCACAACTTATTAAACATCAGAGAATTCATACAGGTGAGAAACCCTATGAATGTAAGGAATGTGAAAAGGCGTTTCGTTCTGGTTCAGACCTTACTCGACATCAGAGAATTCATACTGGTGAGAAGCCCTATGAATGTAAGATATGTGGGAAAGCCTATTCTCAGAGTTCACAACTTATTAGTCATCATAGAATTCATAGTGGTGAGAAACCCTATGAATATAGGGAATGTGGAAAGACCTTTAATTATGGCTCACAACTTATTCAACATCAAAATTTGTACTGGTGATAAACCATAGAATATATGAAATCTGTAGGAAGGCTTTCAGTTACAGCTCAAAACTTCAACATTAGAGAATTTATCTTGATAATAATCCCTTTAAATAGAATAATGTGAAAACATCTTCTTTGTTGATTCTAGCTTATTCAACCTGAGAAAAATCATGTAGGAGAAACACCCTATAAGTAGAATATATTTTGGAAGCCCTTTAATAAAAGCATATATTTCTTTTGACATTAGATAAATCAAGCTAGCAAATACTGAAAATCATAGCACTTTTGACACCTTTTTAACCTTATTTTAAACCTCAGAATTCATGTGAAATATAATCCTAATTTTCATTTCCCCCCTAATTTGTCTATAGTTCCTATATTCTTAGTATTTTAACCCATCTTAAATTTATGTGACTGTAAAGTCCAATTTCTTTACATCACAGTTTGTAAAACACCTTTAAAACCTGAAAGAAGTGACCTCTTTATTCAAAGATGGCTTACTCTTTGTTATTTACAAAACTTAGGCTTTCTTCTTGTAAAAACAGTGATGAAAAACAACACAGTAAGTAGAGATCCTTTCATTGCTTCCTGGTGTTTCCTTACGTTGCGATATAAGGATGTGTGACATCATTTTATCAAATTCCTATTGAAAGAAATTGTAGTTTCCCAGAGTTTTTGCCATTATTCACAGTTTCCTAATGGAAATTCTCCCTAGGCATATCTTTGTATCATGTATTTTAATTGCAGAAATAATGCATGAACATATTTTCCTTTTAAAAGATTTAAACATTGCAAATAAGGCAAACATACGACTACCATCCTTGTACCCATTTCCCATTCTGAAGGATAGCCATCTGTTTAGTATTTATCCTTCTTAAGCATATTTCTATGTTTTTATACATATTTGTCTCAGTAGAAATTATAAAATGGGGATAATTATAATACCTACCTCAAAATTTTGTGTGAGGATCAAATAAATTAAGACACATAAACTGCTTAGAATTGTGCCTGTCATATAATAAATACTCACTGAATGTTGGTCATTTATTCATCGTTGTCATTAGTATTATTTGTTGAAAAACAGTTTCTGCAGAACTTGCTGAACATCAGGCAGGACATACAGTTGAAAAAAGTCACCACTCGGTAATGAATTCAGAAAATTTTACATCATGACTTATTTCATATGGAACATGAAATAATCCTAGGTGTTGGTGGGGAAAGTAATGTGTGTACCATGTGCAAAGGACTTCACTCAGACTGGCATCCTTTTTACTACATCATATAATACCTAACATAAAAATAAATAAAAATATAAACAAACCATTGTGAAACTGATGGACAAGTATGAAAAGACAAACAGAATCGTGTTTGAAAAATGGATAAATACACACACAAAGAGAAACCTTAGAGTTACTGATTTAGAATGTTATATTGGGGGTGCCTGGCTGGCTTAGTGGAGCGTGCAACTCTTGGTCTTAGGGTTGTGAGTTCAAGCCCCAAGTTGGGTGTAGAGATTACTTAAAATCTTTTTTAAAAACTAAAAATAAAAGGGGCACCTGGGTGGCTCATGGTTGAGCATTGCTGGTCCTGGGATTGAGCCCCACACTGGACTCCCAGCTCAGCAGGGAATCTGCTTCTCCCTCTGCCTCTCCCTGCCCCGACCCCGCTCTCTCTCTGTCTCTAGAATGAATAAAATCTTTAAAATTTTTTAAATAAAAATAAATAAAATGTTAAATACAATGCTTCTTTCTGATACATTTGAAAACCTAAATTATTTTTTTAGGAAAATAAAAATTACAGCATTGTCTCAGAGAACTCTTGGAAGATTTATAAAAACACAGAAAAGGGGAGAATTAGTGTGATATAGTAACTATTACTACTAATGAAGCACCAAACCAAATTTCTTTTCAGGCAAAACATTATCAACTGTTTTTTTGTTTGTTTTTGTTTTTAGAGAGAGAGATGGGGAGATGGGCAGAGGGAGAGGAAGAAAGAATCTCAAACAGGCTCCACACCCAGTGCAAGCCTGACTTGGGGCTCGATCTAACAACCCTGAGATCATAACCTCAGCTGAAATCTAGACTTGGACACCTAACCACCAAGTGCCCCTAGACATCTCATAACATACTCAGATATAATCTTGATGTTAGAACAATCTTGGGACACCCAAAAAGGAAAGCTATTTTTCGGTGTCATCCATGAAGATATATGCAAGCATACTAAAGAAAATAGCAAACTATAGGTACTTATTAAAAGAATAGAAATGAACCTGGTTGTGACAGTAGCTAAAGAGGATGATATCCAGTGCCCGGTTCCAGCTAACTGATGTGAAGAAACACAGGCCCCATTTTGCCAGCTCTTCTGATTTTTTGAGAGAATCCAGATATTTTATTTTTTAGTGTGTGATAGCTCTTGATTTTTTAAAAAAATGTTTATTTTGAGAGAGCACGAATGGGAGGTGGGGGGAGGAGCAGACGAAGAGGGAGAAGCAGGCTCCCTGCTGAACTGGGAACCTGATGTGGGGCTTGATCCCAGGACCCCGGGATCATGACCTGAGTCAAAGGCATACGCTTAACGAACAGAGCCACCCAGGTGCCCCAATAGCTCTTGAGTTTTAAGTGGTAGTTCAGATTTTTATTTAAGGACACCATGAGGGCCAAAGAAGACATACGGACTGCACAAACAGCCCATGAGTTACTTTTATTCTGGAGACTAGAGCAGTGAGTTTTTAATAGCGTAAACTCCTTGGTCCCAAGGAAATTTAAGGAAAGGAAGGAATGGTACAAAACAAGATAATTTACCCAGAATTTCTTAGATGTGAACAGGTTTAGATTAAAATATTTCCAGGGACAGGGGTGCCTGGGTGGCTCAGTCATTAGGCACCTGCCTTGGGCTCAGGTCATGATCCCAGAGTCCTGGGATCAACATCAGGCTCCCTGCTCAGCAGGAGGCCTGCTTCATCCCTCCCCCACTCCCCCTGCTCTTGTTCCCTTTCTTGCTGTGTCTCTCTGTCAAATAAATATAAACATATATATATTTCCAGGGATAGAGTAAGCTCCAAATGTAAGGATTTTTTTTTTAAAGGACTTGATTCAGCCCCAATATTTTCTACATATAGTTCTTTATTCTAAGCATCATATCAAGTTTAAAAATTGGATATATTTTATATGTTGCATATCCCATTGTTGAGATATTTTATATGCATATATATGTACATTTTTAAAAATAGTTAACCTGTGAAGAGGAAAACTAGCCTGACCATCACAGTTTTGCACTAGCAACAAAAATGTCACTGGAATTATGTATTGTGTTCTAGATGAAAGGTTAGCAGCCTTTCCATAAATAGCCAGATAGTAAATATTTTAGCCCTGTGAGCCATACTATTTCTGCTGGAACTACTTAACTCTATCATTAGAGTGTGGAAGCCTACCAAAAGTCCTAGATTAAGAAATCTGAAGTTAAGAAAATGTCCCACATCTTAACTTTGTTTAGGTTAGGTTAGTGTTTTGAAATAGATCTTTTCTATGCCTCAATTTTCATGCTTAGCAGCAACTTCCTCCATTGGATAGATACCATTCTTGGAAGGAAAATCCCATATAATATCCCAAAGTTACAGGTCTGTCCTTCCATTCCCCACTTCCTTTTTTCTTAGATCCCATATTAGAGGGTTTTGGTTTTTTAAAAACATTGAGTTATTTTGTTACAGGCGTATGCCCGTAAAATATTTTATAATCAATTTAAGAAAAGTGGAGTGGGGACCCCTGGGTGGCTCATTAGTTGAGCGTCCAACTCTTGATTTCAGCTCAGGTCATGATCTCAAGGTTGTGAGATCAAGCCCCACAGTGGGCTTCACACTCCGTGTGGAGTTTGCTTGGGATTCTCTCTCTTCCGCTGCCCCTCCCCCTGCTTGCATGTGCTCTCTCTCTCCCTAAATTTAAAAATCTTTTAAAAGAAAGAAAAGTAGAGCAAATAAGAGAATTAGTAAAAACAGGATATTTTGTTCAAATATTTTGCATTACTATCAAAACAAGGACTGCTAAATGAAATTTTATATATTCTTTTTTAAGCCTATTTTAAGTTATTTGTTATTTGTTAAGTTCCTCATCAAAAATTACAGAGATAGGGGCGCCTGGGTGGCTCAGTCGTTAAGCGTCTGCCTTCAGCTCAGGTCATGATCCCAGGGTCCTGGGATCGAGCCCCGTATCGGGCTCCCTGCTCTGCAGGAGGCCTGCCTCTCCCTCTCCAACTCCCCCTGCTGTGTTCCCTCTCTCTGTCTCTGTCAAATAAATAAAATCTTTAAAAAAAAATTACAGAGATAATGCATTTGCACCCAAACCAATGAAGCAATACCAATAAACAAAAAAATAATTTTTGAACCTTGTGTATATCCCCCATATACTTCTTTATACTTAAACATTAACACAACCAATTTATTTTAGTATATTTTTACCCAAAAAATGGATGATACCTTATACATTTGTCTGTAATTTGCTTTTTAAATTCAACTGCATTTTGAATTTTCCTGGTCAGTAAATGATGATTTAACTTAGTTCTTATTTTTATTTTTTTGAGATTATTTATTTATTTGAGAGAGAGAGCAGAGTGTGGAAGAGAGAACACAAGTGGGGGGGGAGGGGCAGAGGGAGAGGGAGAAGCAGGCTCCCTGCTCCATTGAGCAAGGAGCCAGATGCTGGGCTTGATCCCAGGACCCTGGGATCATGACCTGAGCCACAAGCAGACACTTAACCAACTGAGCCACCCAGGTGCCTCTTAACTTAGTTTTTAGAATGGTTACATTATATTGCATACCCAAGTATGCTTATACCAATACCTATTCAACTATTCCCCAACTTCGATATTTCAGACTGTTTCCTCTTTGCCATTTAAAAGTAGTGCTTCAATAAACATTCCTATTTTATATTCTTCTCTATTTATTTCATTTCTATAAAATAGGTTTCCCAAACCATTTCCAATGTTTTCTGTTTCTTAGGAAGGTATTGTTTATAGAAACTTTTGGAGGGAAGAGGATAAAGGAATAGAGTGTGCAGTTTTTCATATATGTGGGTGTATATACACACAGATTTTAACATTTTAATCCATCTGGAATTCATTATTGTATATGGTGTGATACAGGATGTCAGCTCTGTTTCCATTCAGGAACAAACCCAATTATGCCACAGCCAACTACTGAACTATTCCTCTTTCTCCTACTAGATTAAAATACTTTTATCATATATTAAATGCTCATATCCTCATCTATTTCTGTGCTTTTACAGCGATCTTTAACTTACACTTTTTAGTAACTTATTACTTGGAAATAGAGTTATGTGTATTATTAAAGTTTTTTTTTAAGATTTTTAAAATTTACTTATTGAGAGAGAGAGAGAACGGTAGAGAGAGAGCATGAGAGGGAGGAAGGTCAGACGGAGAAGCAGACTCCCCGCTGAGCAGGGAGCCCGATGTGGGACTTGATCCTGGGACTCCAGGATCATGACCTGCGCTGAAGGCAGTCACTCAACCAACTGAGCCACCCAGGCACCCGAGTTATGTATATTATTAATATGTTGGTTTTATTTGAAAATAAAGACAAATGATTATTAGAATTTTTTATTTTATCCATTTCCAATAAGAAACTAATTGAGATTATATTTTGAATTTTATTCAACTTAAATACTGAGTATTTCCAAATGAGTTCACATTGAATTGACCTTGAGTGAATATTAATACACGTATGTCTCCAAATGTCTTTGACAACTTTTCATCTCCTTTCCCTCTAATATCTTTATGATATAATGCTTCACAATACTTAAAATATGCTAGTAATAGCTGAGCATTTAATATCTCTTATTAGGGTATTGATTAAAAATGATAGATTCTTTTGATCTTTATAATCTGTGGATAAAGTAGTATCTGTCTCACAGTATTTTTTTTTTTAAGATTTTATTTATTTTAGGCACCTGGGTGGCTCAGTTGGTTAAGTGACTGCCTTCAGCTCAGGTCATGGTCCTGGAGTCCCTGAATCGAGTCCCACATCAAGCTCCCTGCTCGGCGGGGAGTCTGCTTCTCCCTCTGACCCTCCCCCCTCTCATGTGCTCTCTCTTTCTCATTCTCTCTCTCTCAAATAAATAAAATCGAGAGAGACATGAGCAGGGGGGAGGGGTAGAGGGAGAGAGAGAAGCAGGCTTCCTGCTGAGCAGGGAGACTGATATGGTGTCTCAGTATTTATACTTATTTCACTTTCTTTTTTCATGTTGTAGTCACAGTGAATACTTCAATAGATTCTGTAGAGCATATCAAATAGATTATTTTTGTCTTTTATTGTGGATGTCTAGGAAGTACATTTTTCCTTGAGAACAATACTAAAGGTCATGCTGATCCAGGCAGTTTGCACATTCTAAATCTGGAAATAATAATATGTACTTATATATCACATATATATATCATATTTAACCAGTCTATAATAGTATATTTTGTCTAGATTAATAGCATACATATGAAACCCCCACATTTAACTACTGCCCTATTAATGTACTACTTCCAAGATTATTACCATCCCATAGTGAACAAGCATTCACACATATTTGTGGGCATTTACTTCACTATTTCCTTAAAATAACTTCTAAAAGTTGAATCTGTGGTCTTTGATATATGTTACTAAACTGCCCTCGTGAGCATAACTATTTTCTACTTCCATGCCTATCCTGATATTTATCTTTAAAATTTTTCTCTGCCTAATTTAAAAGAATTCATTTTATTTTATTCATGGTTTTTTGAGAGAGAGAGCCAGAGCAAGAGCACAAGTTGGGGGTGGGGGGCAGGAGCAGAGAGGCAGTGGGAGAGGAAGAGAGAGAATCCCAAGCAGGCATGGAGCCCAATGCTAGGCTCAATCTCACAACCCTGAGATCATGACCTGAGCCGAAATCAAGAGCTGGAAGCTTATCCAACTGAGCCACCCAGGTGCCCCAAAAGAATTCATTTAAAATCACACTTCTTTTGAGATCATTCTTCTCACTAAATTGATTAAATTTGTATGCTTATTAACAATATATTTTTTCTTTGATTAACTGCCTGTTCACACCCTTTTTCCATTGCTATGTTTATTTTTTATTGCTTTCTGTCACTGTATGAAATAATATAAGAATACATCTTTGTAAAGATACAAATACATTTGCAATTTCTCATAGGCTTTGAAGTCATTAAGAGAACGCCTTGGCCTGCTGCTACTGAGGAGCTCTTTACATTCAGAAGCCCACCTGCTCATGACAGCAATGATGTAAGTGTGATATTGTGATTTATAATAAGAAATATATAATTGGTCTTCCTCTTGTTTTTGGCACAAAGCTCCTAAAACAATTGGAATTTCCTGTGATGAGAACAATCAAGGTATCTTTTGATGGGTTAATAAGGTGACTTTTTATTTTCTTTAAATTTTTTTATTGTTATGTTAATCACCATACATTACATCATTAGTTTTTGATGTAGTGTTCCATGATTCATTGTTTGTGCATAACACCCAGTGCTCCACGCAGAACGTGCCCTCTTTAATACCCATCACCAGGCTAACCCATCCTCCCACCCCCACCTCCCCTCTAGAACCCTCAGTTTGTTTTTCAGAGTCCATCATCTCTCATGGTTCATCTCCCCCTCCGATTTACTCCCCTTCATTCTTCCCCTCCTGCTATCTTCTTCTTTTTTTTTTTTTCTTAACATATATTGCATTATTTGTTTCAGAGGTACAGATCTGTGATTCAACAGTCTTGCACAATTCACAGCGCTCACCATAGCACATACCCTCCCCACTGTCTATCACCCAGCCACCCCATCCCTCCCACCCCCCACCACTCCAGCAACCCTCAGTTTGTTTCCTGAGATTAAGAATTCCTCATATCAGTGAGGTCATATGATACATGTCTTTCTCTGATTGATTTATTTCACTCAGTGTAACACCCTCCAGTTCCATCCATGTCGTTGCAAATGGCAAGATCTCATTCCTTTTGATGGCTGCATAATATTCCATTGTGTATATATACCACATCTTCTTTATCCATTCATCTGTTGATGGACATCTTGGCTCTCTCCACAGTTTGGCTATTGTGGACATTGCTGCTATAAACATTGGGGTGCACGTACCCCTTCAGATCCCTACATTTGTATCTTTGTGGTAAATACCCAGTAGTGCAATTGCTGGATCATATGGTAGCTCTATTTTCAACTTTTTGAGGAACCTCCATACTGTTTTCCAGAGGGGTTGCACCAGCTTGCATTCCCACCAACAGTGTAGGAGGGTTCCCCTTTCTCCGCATCCCCACCAACATCTGTCATTTCCTGACTTGTTAATTTTAGCCATTCTGACTGGTGTGAGGTGGTATCTCACTGAGGTTTTGATTTGGATTTCCCTGATGCTGAGCGATTTTGAGCACTTTTTCATGTGTCTGTTGGCCATTTGGATGTCTTCTTTAATAAGGTGACTTTTGGAACACCTAAGGATTAGGGTCTATGCTTTAGAAGCCCTATGCTTCCCTTCCATCTGTCTGTTCCTGAGTTATAGCTTTTTATAATAAACTGGTACTCAAGTAAGTAAAATGTTTCTGTGAGTTCTATGAGCCGCTCTAGCAAATTAATTGAACCCAAGGAGGAAGTCACTGGAACCTCGAATATATAGCAGTTGGTCACAAGAACAGGTGATAACTTGGACTTGTGACTGGCATCTGAAGTAGTTGGGGGAATTCTTGTAGGACAGAGCTTTTAAACTGTGAGCTCTTGATGCTATCTCCATGTAGACAGTGTCAGAATTGAGTTGAATTGTAGGATCCCCAGCTGGTTCCCAAGAATTGCCTGGTGGTGTGGGGAACCTCCCCTCTCTGACAAACACATTGGAATTGGGTGTAGAACCCTTTGGTAAGCAAGTATGAGTTTTGGTCCAGGCAATCTACACCTACGGAGTGACCAATGCAGCAGCACCCTCCCCCTGGACAGGTATCCAGCAACCATAGAGGCTTAAGCCAGCACCCCAGTAGTAATGCATTTGAGGGTGCACACAAGCTACCAACACTGCTTCTGTAATTAGAATTCATTCACCCAACTTTTGCTCGGCTTTGGAAAAGCTATTCCCTGGACACCTTGTTTCTACCAATGCAAGTGGCACTGAGTGTCAAGGCTGTGTAAAGAAGCAAAAGAGTTGGTCACTAGCAGGGAAGGCAAACATGAAGCATTGGAAGAAATCAGAAAGAGGCTGACTTCAAAGAAAATTCACTGTTGCCTGATAAATTGTGTTCTATTACCTCACCAATAGCTAGCTTTCATGCCAAGACGTATCCATTCTAATGATGTTGCTGTTTTATTTAAATGCAGGTGATAGCTGGCATGAGAGGATATAATAGAAATGAACATGAACTTAAAGGAAAACACCATACTGTAAAAATACCTCTTCAAAACCAAATATCATAAATATATTTGAAACTGAGTTCATAATGATGTAAAATCAAACTTAATAGCTGACATGCTATAAAGAAGAGCTTTCCTTTTTCACTCCATTTTTTCTCATTTATGGATTTTTATTTATAAGGCTTTTTTAGATCTTTTTGTTCATTTGAGAGAGCGACAGAGAGAGTGAGCAGGGGGAGGGGCAGAGTGGAGAGAGAATCCTCAAGCAGACTCCCCATGGAGCCAGGAGCCCACCCAAGATCATGACCTGAACCAAAACCAAGAGTCGGCCGCCCAACCAAAACCAACTGAGCCACCCAGGAGCCCAGATTTTAATATATTTAATATGTTACAGTCAATTAGAGAAATTATTGATGGCACAGGAATGGAATTACTTTAAGTAGTTTTTAAATATTCTAATTTTATAACTAAGAGGGATATATTCTAAAACAGGGGCTGGCAAGCTTTTTCTGTAAAGGGCCAGGTAGTAAATTGGTTGATTCTCATTATTTGTGCATTCCATATTTGTGAACTTACCTACCTGCTAAAATTTTATTTGTGATCCCAAAGTCAGTACCTGCAGCACTTTTGTGTTCATTCATGGACATGTGAAGAAAAATGAAAAATGAGTCCCTTGACACACATGTTCTCAGCTGAAGTCAAATA
Organism: Zalophus californianus; assembly: GCF_009762305.2. Lineage (NCBI taxonomy): Eukaryota > Metazoa > Chordata > Mammalia > Carnivora > Otariidae > Zalophus > Zalophus californianus. The sequence continues at coordinate 44,582,769 of NC_045611.1, forward strand.
AGGTAACCCTCCGCTTTCTTGTTTCAGCTCTTATACCGTAAATAAGTGTTTTTTTGGGTGCCTGGGTGGGTCAGTCATTAAGCATCTGCCTTCAGCTCAGGTCATGATCCCGGAGTCCTGGGATCGCATCAGGCTCCCCGCTCAGCGGGAAGCCTGCTTCTCCCTCTCCCACTCCCCCTGTTTGTGTTCTCTCCCTCACTGTGTCTCTCTCTGTCAAATAAATAAAATCTTTAAAAAAAAAAATAAGTGTTCTTTTCAGTCTCTTTAGTACCATGGGTTTTTTTTTTCCTTTTGTGCTTTTATTGGTGATTTTGCTGTTTCAAATGACCCCAAAGCATAGTGCTGAAGTGCTGCCTAGTGTTCCTAAGCACAAGTCTGTGATGTGCCTTACAGAGAAAATACATGTATTAGATCAGCTTTATTCAGGCATGAGCTATAGTGCTTTTGGCCATGAGTCCAATGTTGATGAATCAACTATACATAAACTGTGTATTTTTTTAAAAGGATTTTATTTATTTGTCAGAGAGAGAGAGCACAAGCTGGGGAAGTGGCAGGCAGAGGGAGAAGCAGGCTTCCCGCTGAGCAAGGAGCCTGATGAAGGACTCCATCCCAGGAACCTGGGATCATGACCTGAGCTGAAGGCAGATACTTAACCGACTGAGCCACCCAGGTCTCCCAACTGTGTCTTCAACTAGAAACACATAAAACCAGGTATGTATTGATTGGTTGAAGAAAATGTCATCAGATATTTGGAGGAAACCCCGTATTTCCTTTAGGAGCAATGGTTTGCTAATTCAGTGTTTGCAACAACTTTATAGAACTACTGTGAATAATGAGAATTGACTGTATTTTAGGCTCTGCAGGCCATTCAGTCTGCATAACTACTCAATTCTGCCCTTGTAGCTCAAATGCAGCCATAGACAATGCATACATGAACATGGCTATGTTCCCAGTAAAACTTTATTTATGGACACTGAAATTTGAAATGCATGATTTTCACACCTCACAAAATATTACTCTTTTGATTTTTTTAAACCACTTAAAAAGATAGATATTGTTCTTTACTCACTAGCTATGCAACAGATGGCAGGCCAGATTTGGCCTGCAGGCTGTAGTTTGCCAACCCCTGCTTTAGAATAACTATAATCTAAAATTGTATGTACTAGCTTTCTTGTTAGTAATAATATTGGCATTACCATTTTAAACTATTTTATGGCCATTCTAGGTTACTGCAAATATATAAATATGCTAATATTACTAGGAACCAGGATTTCTAGAGAAAGATCATTAGAGAAAAAAAGCAGAAATATAAAAGGTAAGAATAAAACCTTTGTAACATTAAATCTGAATTAGTAATGTCAGCATGAACTGATACTTTGAGTCTTAAACAAGTTTCTTGCCCTCCTTTAACAAAGAAGAATATCTGATCTAGAACTTAAGATATTTGACTCCCTAATCCTGGGTTGTCTGCTCTAGCCATACTGCTTCCCTTTTCTGTAAAGACGTATTTTCTTGGGTGCTTGGGTGGCTCAGTCAGTTTAGGTCTGCCTTCAGCTCAAGGTCCTCAGATCGAGTCCCACACTGGGCTCCCTGCTCAGGGAGGAGTGCTTCTCCCTTTCCCTCTGCCATCCCCTCCCCTGTCCTCCAGGCTCGCTCTCTCTCAAATAAATAAAATCTTTTTTTTTTTTTTTAAAGATGTTTTGGGGGCGCCTGGGTGGCTCAGTCGTTAAGCGTCTGCCTTCGGCTCAGGTCATGATCCCAGGGTGCTGGGATCCAGCCCCGCATCGGGCTCCCTGCTCCGCGGGAAGCCTGCTTCTCCCTCTCCCATTCCCCCTGCTTGTGCTCCCTCTCTCGCTGTCTCTCTCTGTCAAAATAAATAAATAAAATCTTAAAAAAAAAAAGATGTTTTTTTCTTAGCCTAGGGCTTCTTAAATCTTCCCAACAAAGTCCCCTTAACACTAAGAGTAACAGCCTACTCTAGGAATCCGGAGAAGAAGCAAATAAACTACTCCATGACAGGAATTTCTTTTGAAATCTTATTTTAAAAGTTATGTTTGTTTACATTCTTCTCCATAATAAACTTGTGATTAAATGTAAATACATAATTCTCCCGAAAAATCAGGTTTTTTTTTCACCAAATCCCTCAGTAAAGATGATGCTCCTTGAAAATGGAACATTCATTTCCCTATTTCAGGGTCGAGGAGAGTGAGTGTCCTGGTCCCATCTAAGCATCCTACCTCGTCACAGTCCTGAGGAACACACCAGAAGCACACACACTTGCCACACAATCAGCGCACACTGAGTGACTTCCATCCACGGTCTGTAGGGAAGGCCTAGGGGAAGAAAATCTATCAAAACCGCGCCACCTAAATGTTCAATTACAGACACGTTCACAGACACTGTCAAACCCATTCTCTCACAGGCTACCACAACATTCTCGGTCCTCCACAGTCTGCCAGACAATTCCAGTTAAAATCTCCTTCACAAACCACATTCCGATCCGCGAAGTAGCACCTCTCAAACACAAACCGGCCACACCCAGTGAAAAAATCGCACCCAAAACCACTCCAAAGACAGACACGCAGCGCCATCCGAGTAGGTCCTACGGAGAGTCACGTTGCTGCACATCCCCCTTTGGGGCTCCAGTCGTTCGCCCCCGCAGCGCTCCGGGCCCTGTCGGGACTCCTCGGGACAAAGAGCCAGGAACCCCGCCCCGCCCCGGCTGAAGCCCGCCCAGACCTCCGCCTCACTCAGCTAGCGGGCGGGGTAGATGCTCGGCTCCCTCGGGCTGGTCGCGCCGGCGCACTCAGTGCCTACAGCGCGAGCTCCCAGCAGCCTCTGCGCGCGGCCCGTTAAGCCCCGAGGGCTGTGTGTGGACTTGCCGGTTGCGTCCTGTTCTCGCTTACACGGAGCATCACCGTGAGGCAGGTGCGACACCCCAGGTGAGCAGTCCTGGTTCGCAGGGTTGGTTCCGGCCATCTGTAGGAAAGGCGTTGCGGCCTGGAGATTAGGAGAGGGAAGGGAAGCATTGCAGCACCGCAGAGCGTTGCGAGCCGCTCATCTCAGGCCCGAGTGTGCGTGAGGACGGCGGTGCTGTAGTTGTGTATCTGGGTGACTGTGGGCGTGACGGGGCCCCGGTGTGACATCAGGACTATGTGCGGTTGTGAGGTCGGGACTAGTGGGTGATGGCGTTTGTGTGACTGAATTGGGTGCACAGCCTGGACTGTGTGACTCCGACTCTAGCGTCATAGCTGAGTCTTCTGCCGTCTCGCCGCTCGAGCCCACCCGCGGGGAAGACCCTCCCCCACCGCCGCCGCCCCAGTCGGATATCTGAGCGCCAGAGAAAAGACTCCTAGCCAAAAGCCTCTGACCCCATTTAAGAATGCGGCTTACCTTGATTGTATTCCGTCACAGAACAAAGTGAAGGCAGCTCATTGTTTTGGTGAAGAACTATTTTGATGTTTTTCCAAATATTTTTTCTGTGCACTTGTGTACATTTGTTCTGTAAAATAGAATCACAAAAATTGATTTTTTAAGGAGATAAAGACTCTCCAACACTTTGAAATCCAGTACAGTCAGAAGATTTATTATATTGCTGTCTGTACAGAGTACAATGTTCTCCTCTAATTTGAAAGACTTTTGAAGACTTTATACATTTTAGGATTATGAAAACATTTACTAGGGTAACAAGTTATCAAGTAAGATATCTTTTCAGAATCAGAAACCCTTTTTTTTTTAAGTAATTCAAGGTTGCTAAGTAGAGATTTATAATAACGGGGGAGAAAGTCTTAGTAACAATAAATATTCAAACGTTATACAGAAGAACTTGATCAAATATTTTTAATGTGTTCAGAATACCTTATAAAATCAAATTTGTTGAGTTTTATGATGCCAAATAGTGTCTCTTTGGAGCTGCTAGGGATGGAGAGCAAAAGGGGCCTTGCTCTACTTCTTGATTCCTATGAATCTTTTTTGCTAATATTATTAATTAAGAAGAATTACATTCTCAAACTTAGTTCTAAAATTTAGTGATGTTGTAAGAAAGAGCAGTCCTGAAAATCTCAAAAAAAGTTTCCTAAAAGAGGGGCGCCTGGGTGGCTCAGTTGGTTAAGCTCTGACTCGTGGTTTGGGCTCAGGTCATGATCTCAGTGGCGTGAGATCGAGTCCCACACCGGGCTCATGCTCAGCACAGAGTCTGCTTGAGATTCTTTCCTCTACTCTCTCCCTCCCCGCTGCTCCTCCCCCTCCTCTCACTCCCTCTCTTTCTAAAATAAGTAAATAAAATCTTTTTAAAAAATGTTTACTGTAGGGGCGCCTGGTGGCTCAGTCGGTTGAGCGTCTGCCTTTGGCTCAGGTCATGATCCCAGCGTCCTGGGATCGAGCGACACATCGGGCTCTGTGCTTGGCGGAGCCTGCTTCTCCCTCTCCCACTGCCTGCCAGTCTGCCTACTTGTGCTCTCTCTCCCTCTGTCAAATAAATAAATAAAATCTTTAGGGCACCTGGGTGGCTCAGATGGTTAAGCGTCTGCCTTCAGCTCAGGTCTTGATCCTGTCCTGGGATCAAGGTCCGCATTGGGCTCCCTGCTCCTTGGGAACCTGCTTCACCCTCTGCTTCTCTCTGTCTCTCTCATGAATAAATAAAATCTTAAAAAAAAAAAAGTTTAAGAGAAAGAGAAAGGGCATCCTAGTATTAAAAAATTATTAAAGATAATTTATCAAAGAATTAAAGTTTTTTTTATTAAAGATACTTATTTTATTTTTTTAAAAGATTTTATTTATTTGACAGAGAGAGACACAGTGAGAGAGGGAACACAAGCAGGGGGAGTGGGAGAGGGAGAAGCAGGCTTCCCGCGGAGCAGGGAGCCCGATGTGGGACTCGATCCCAGGACTCTGGGATCATGACCTGAGCCGAAGGCAGACGCTTAACGACTGAGCCACCCAGGCGCCCAAAGATACTTTTTTAATACATGGAATATGGGGCATGTCATGTTTTCATTTTATTCATTGCTTATAATGAGGTATTTTAAGTGCTTTATGTGTATTATGTTACTTAACTTTAATAACAACTTTATAAAGTAGATACTGTTATTCTCCAGTTTATCTGTGAGGAAACAGTGGCACTGAAAACTAACATGTCTGATGTCTCCTAGTTGACAACTGTCAAACCTTAGATTCATATCCTGGATCAAGACAGCAAAGCCTGTGTTCTTCATATATGAGAGTCAGTCACCTCCCAACATTGTGGATATTCTTTTTAGTCTGCCTGTTGTACTTGGCAATTTATCATGGATATTTTCCTTCATGAATTAATATGAACTAGTACCATCACTGTCAATAATTGTGTAATATGCTATCATATCATAGAACCTAGTTTATTTAAGCCGGTTGTCTTACTGTTAAGGTACTCTGACTTTTGGTTATAAAATATTCTTTGATGAACTTCCTTGCATATATCTCTTTATGTACTTTTATAAAAATTTTCTAAGGATAAATTCCTAGAAATGGAATTTCTAGGTTGAATTATCAGACATTTTATAAAGTACTCATAATATGCCTGATCCTGTGCTAGTACTTGGGGAATATAGAGTGACTAAAATGACATGGTTGTGATTCTTAAGTTGCTTATTATCTATCAAGGTAGATAAACCTCTAGAAGAATAAGACTAAGTGTAATATCTGAAGAAGTCAGATAGCACAGCTTGGGAGTTCTGTGGAGAGACATCATCTGATTACAGCAAGCAGTGTCAGGTTGTGCCAAAAAATAACCAAATCCAGAGGATTTCTGTGTAGGTAAATGGATTTTACGTAATAAGTCTTAGGCCTTAATAGTTCTTATTCTCGTGATGCTGATGCAAAATGAGACCAACAGGACAAGAAGATTCAGCAGCTCTTTGGAGGGCATCATGGCTAAAATGACTAGTTCAGAAGCAAGATAAATGTATGAGTCAAGAAGTTAAGAGAGCAGCAGTGAAACAAGGCATTAGTTGGGGGTGTTTAACCATTCTTTTCTGGGCAAAACTCCAACATACGTGAACAAACTTACAAATCATAGAGTTGGATCAGATATTGGGAGCTAGGAGAAAAAAATACAGCAGTTTTTTTCCTTCAAGAGATGACTGCTTTAGAAGTGAGTCTCTTTCAACTATCTGAAGAAAAGCTTCCTACTTAGAAAATTTTAAAAATATATTTCAAGAGTATATATTGCCATATAAAATTATTAAGTAAATATAAGCAAAAAGAAAATTAAGATCACAATGGGTAAATGAACAATTTTTGCAGATTTTTTTCTGTTGATGCCTCTTAGTGTCTCTTTATGTTGATATATATGTATATTTTACAAATGTATTCATGTTCATTTTATTTTTCTGAAGACTACACATCTTGAATATTTTGTATATCCTTATGTATTTTTCTTTTTTTAGATTATTTATTTATTTATTTGACAGAGAGAGACAGCAAGAGAGGGAACACAAGCAGGGGGAGGGGGAGAGGGAGAAGTAGGCTTCCCGCTGAGCAGGGAGCCCGATGCGGGGCTCAATCCCAGGACCCTGGGATCATGACCTGAGCCAAAGGCAGACGCTTAACAACTGAGTCACCCAGGTGCTGCAGTCGTTATGTATTTTTAAAAGCTTAGTATTTAGTGATTACTGTGCACATACAAACATAAATATAAATATATACACATATATACACACACACACACATAGGTCTTTTTGCCCTGCTATAACAGAATCACAGTACTCACAACTGTTATTACCTACATTCTTCATTCAGCAATATGTAGTAAACATATTTCCATCTTTCCAATTAAAGATCTGTATTATCATTTTTTAAGTGACAAGCTTTTTCACTCTGTGGGTGCTTTATAATTTATTTGATCTGTTTCCTACCGCAGGATATTTAGGTTCCTTCCAGCTTTTTTCCATTTTGATTAATGTCTGTCAGCACATTCTTATATCTTGTGCACATATACAGAGTAGAATTAATCCCCCCAGTAGAATTTCTGAGTCAGAAGATGTACATGGTTTAAATGCTTTCTGTACATACTTTTAAATTTACACAATCTGCAGGTTAGAATATTCATTTCCTTACAAACCTGCTAATACGGGCATCAGTACTCTAATGTCTTTGGGGGGGACCCCTGGGGGCTCAGTCAGTTAAGCATCTGCCTTCAGCTCAGGTCAAGGTCCTGGAGTTCTAGGATAGAGTCCCGCATCTGGCTCCTTGCTCAGTGGGAAGCCTGCTTCTCCCTCTGCCTGCCACTCCCCCTGCTTGTGCTCTCTCTCTTTCTCTCTCTGACAAATAATTAAATAAAATCTTGAAAAAAAATGTCTTTGGGGGTTTCCTGTGTTATTTCTGCTTTTTTAATGAGTTATGCATGCTCATGGAACAAGAGATTCTGGGTTTCAGAGACAAGAGAGTTGATTGAGAGCTGACTTTGGTTAGAAAAATAAGGATTTCAAATTTAGCTTTGCTACTTAACTGAATTTCTGCAAGTGATTTTACTTCTTTTAGTGTGAATATTCTGGTCCATCACATAAGTAATTATATACTGCATAGCAATCCTGAGGATCCATTTAATGTATATAAAATATCCATCCTATGAAAGTCTTTGATAAGTAGATATGTGTTGTCTACCTGTTGAGAGCATGTATCCACACCTTTTCAGCCTAGGTTGTAAGAAAGAGAATGGCAAATAAGTCATGCAGGAAAGCAGTGCAGTTGATTCTGACTGAAAAGAGTAATGAGCCCAGAAGATTCTGGAAGTTACTGTCCTGGCTGCAGGCTGGCAGGCCAGCAGGGTACCAGTGCAGCAGTTTGACAGTGGTTAATGACTGCCAGGATTGGTTCTAATGAATTTCTCTCTTTGTAGCTGATGAATCCAAGCAGGCCTATGAGGCTTTGAAAGATATTCTTGTTTAGATGATGTGGCCCTTTATCAGCCCTGGAATTCCTTTTTAATTTTTTTTCTAAGACTTTACTTTTTTAAGTAATCTGTGCATGCATTGTGGGGCTCAAACTTAAAACCCAAAGATCAAGGGTTGCATGCTCTACTGACTAAGCCAGCCAGGCGCCCCTAGCCCTGGAATTTCTGTAAAGGGATGTGATTTGTCCAGACTCCCTCATATTTCCCTCAGAGTGTGTGTGTGTGTGTGTGTGTGTGTGTGTTGGGAAGGTCAAAGGAGGGGAAAGAACGAATGGACTCCAGCCATTTTAGGAGTTCTGAGGCCTGTCTGATCTTATGGCCTCCTTTTCCTCCCTCAGCTCTGGCCTCTGTGAACTCTGCTCTCCAGACAACTAAACCCCAAGGAAGACTGACCAGTTCTTGAATTTCTAAACCATGGCCCGTGTAAGTTACTGTTTCTTTCTCCTTCTGAAAATACTTTCATGTTAATGTCTTAGGAACATTTTTTTATCCTGAAACTTCCTATCAGAGCCTAGGAATCTTCTCCCATCCTCCAAATCCAGTGAGGGATGAGGCTGTTTAGCACACCTATCCTGTGAATCCTCTTTTCCCCAGTCATTATTCATGTATTCATTGAAAAAAATCATTCAGCATCTCCTATACGTGCTCGGTCTTCTGCTAAGGGTTGTAGTGGGGCAGAAATGAAATCACTTGAGGGAGATGTTTGACCATCTCTTGTGAGTTGATGAAAGAGGATCGGCCCATTTGACTACTCATGGGGAAACTGGATGTTTCTGGATTTGAGTTTCCCAAGTATTTAAGATAAGATTTGCTGTTGGTTGACCTCAGCCTCAATATATGGTGAAATCTCATGTTTTGTGAGACTTTTAGGACTGGGCAGAGATATTGTTGGGTCTTGCATGCAGAGAGATCAAGGATCTTTTCTGGGAATCCCTAAGAGTTGTACACTAGGAATAAGGTTCCATTTGTAGTTCAACAGGATATGCTGGTCTAGAATGATAACTTTGTGAATCTGGATCACCAGTATCCAAAATCTACATCCATATCCTCTAAGTCAGGAACGAGGAATGCATACAGTTAAAGATGAAGAATAATAACAAGTAGAAAGATTGTGCAGATACATATGTAGTTGTGGACCTTCAGAACTCAGGAGTACCTTAAATATTTTGTATAGACCAAAATGGAAGAATGATTAAGTCTCATATATCCCTCACATAGACTATTATACAATTTTTTTAAAGTTCACTAAAGAATTTGTCATAAATGGAAAAATGCTTACAATATTGTCTGATTCAATGATGAACTTGGAAGAAATTCTTTAACTATATTCAGATCCTTTTCTAACAAATACTGTAAGGAAACTTTTAAAAAATCTGTTCTTTAAGGGGAAAGGGTGGAAGAACTCACATTTCTTGAGAATTTATGAGGGAGACATATAACAGGCAGAGGCTTATCTAAAATATTTTATTTAATTGGAAAACTGATTTTTTTCTTTCCCAGACATGTTTGGATGATCAAGATACACCAGAGTATTCAAGAGACTGCACCTGTAGCAACAGGATTCTTCAAGAGCACATAGGCATGCTGCTTCAGGCATGAAGCATTTCCTAACTCACTATGTTAAAGGCTTCTAGCCTAAGCCTTTGCCTAAGCCTTTTGGTTTGCCATATGGTCCATGTCCTCCAGTATCTCTTCCATCTTAAAAACAAATTTTCTTTAACTTCAAATGTATTATATGGTTTGTCATTGCAGGGGTCGGTGATGTTCAATGATGTGTCCATAGTCTTCTCTCAGGAGGAGTGGGAATACCTGGACTTGGAACAGAGGAACTTGTACAGAGATGTAATGTTGGAGAATTACAGCAACTTGGTCTCACTGGGTAAGGTTCTCTGCCTCTAGTAATTTAGACCTGTTCACTGTAATATCTGCTTTTTTCTTTGGAAATTTCAGGAATATCTTTCAAGAAACTATCTAAATTTCTGCTACCTTTTCTCAGTGAATGGTTTGAGCTTTCTTTGTTTGGAAGTGAATACCTCAGTTAAGCATATTCATCTTCCTCATCCTTAAGTGGCCTTCAGGCCTTAATGATGAAAAAGGGCTGGATTTGAATTGGCCTTACTTGTGTCATAGAAATCAGGTTTCACTTGGTGTATGAACTCAGAATTGCTATAGGTGTTTTATTTGTTGTTATACATGTAAGGAAAATAGCCAGACTCTATATCTCAGTTTTTAATCTATCAAACGAACACATAATATCTGCAGTGATAAGTTGGATCAACAGGATTTATTTATAGTTCAAGAGAACTCATTCCTTTTGTTAATAAACTTACTGATTTTTACCTACTTTTATGATTGAGAGTTAAAAATCCAAGAACTTTGCACTTAACATTGTGTGAACATCTGAAGAAATAATAAATGCCTCCAGAAGCTTTTTGTTTTCCTCTCAGCAAAACAACAATGACAATAAATAATAGCTAATAAAATACATTCAACACTTGAACAACATAGGGGTTAGGGACACCAACCGTCTACACAGTCAAAAAGTTGCATGTAACTTTTGACTCCCCAAAAACTTAACTACTAATAGCTTACTGTTGATCAGAAGTTTTACTGATAATATAAACAGTTGATTAACACATATTTTATATGTTATATGTATTATACTGTATTCTTACAATAAAGTAAGCTAGAGAAGAGAAAATGTCAAGAAAATCATAAAGAAGAGAAAATACTTTTACAGTACTATACTGTATCAAAAAAATCCACATATATGTGGATCCATGCAGTTCAATCTCGCATAGTTCAAGGGTCAACTGTATATATAGTGCCGAGTACATATTCTAGGCAATGTTTAGATATGGATATATGTTAATGTAATTGTCACAACAATTGTGTATGATAGATGCTATTACTGATCTTACAATTGAGATGTGGCAGAGACAGGATTTGAACTCAGGCAATCTGTGCTCTTAACCACTATTGCCTCTCAGGAAGGATTACTTGTATGAATATAAATTAATCTATTTATTATGTAACCTTAATGTGAATATTTTTTAATCATCTTGCCCTTCTTTGTTCTAAAGGCTTTATCAATTCCCATTTGACTTATAGTTAATTAAAAATTTAACCAAAACTGGGGCACCTGGGTGGCTCAGTTGGTTAAGCAACTGCCTTTGGCTCAGGTCATAATCCTGGAGTCCCGGGATCGAGTCCCGCATCGGGCTCCCTGCTCAGCGGGGAGTCTGCTTCTCCCTCTGACCCTCTTCCCTCTCATGCTCTCTATTTCTCATTCTCTCTCTCTCAAATAAATAAATAAAATCTTAAAAAAAAAAATTTAACCAAAACTGAATCAAAGTAATTTTGAATTTATTTTCTATTTCCATATCACCTTCTTCTAACCAGGATGCTTCATTTCTAAGCCAGATGTGATTTCCTTATTGGAGCAAGGAAAAGAGCCCTGGAAAGTTGTGAGGAAAGGAAGGAGGCGATATCCAGGTGAGTGAGAGCCATTTGAGCAGGGGGAAGCCATCACAGAGGAAACCACCCAATTAGTTAGGGAAGAGGCACACTCTACTGATGGTTGTTTACAGAGTCCTCTTTAAAGGTCGAAGGCCTGGGGCACCTGGCTGGCTCAGCCAGTAGAGTGTTCAAATCTTGATCTTGGGTTTGTAAATTCAAGCCCCACATTGGACATAGAGATTATTTAAAAATAAAAACTTTTTTTTAAAAGATTTTATCTATTTGAGAGAGAGAGAGAGAGCGAGCACAAGTGGGGTGAGGGGCAGAGAGAGAAACAGACTCCCTGCTGAGCACAGAGCCCGAGGGGGGAGGGGGGCGGGGATCGATCCCAGGACTCTGGGGTCATGACCTGAGCCAAAGGCAGACACTTAACTGACTGAGCCACCCAGGTGCCCTTAAAAATAAGATCTTAAAAAAAATTTAAAAATAAAGGTCCAAGGCCTGAAGAGAAAAGGTCTAAGACCTGAGGAGCAAATTAAGGTCTTAGTTAGGGATACTAATAGAACTATTTCTTTATCTCATTTACCACTCTTTTGTTGTTGTTTCAAATTTTCCTCCCCTTTGAAGGGGGCATGGGTGGAGAGGTGCTCTCTTTGTTCCCTACTGACAACCACTCTCTGTATTTTTTGACTCAGCTGCTTTCTTTTGCATTTATAAATAGTAGATAAATTGACTGACTGACTTATGTACCTACCTCTAGGCTGGGCACAGTGCTAGACACTATCCATATAGTGGTAAACAAAACCAAAAAGTCTCTGTCCTCATGGAATTTACCTTGTAATAAGAGACACATAGTAACTGTAAATAAATAACAAATATAATTTCAGCTAATAGAGTACTATGAAGTAAAGTAAAAAGAGTAAGGGAAGAGAAAATGGTGTGGGCTAAAAGGCTATTTTAGGTATGGTCTGAAAAACCTTTTTTGGGGAAATAAAAGCCTATAAAGAAAAATATGCTTGACACTGTAGTAATAAATGTTTTATCAGCAAAGTTTCATATGAATTACTCTAGAAGATAGATCCTTAGATCACAGAGTATCATTCTTTGCTTTTTTTCTGCGTGTGTGTGTGTGTGTGTATACCTTCATATCAGGAAGAAACATGAGTGTAATAGAGTATGGGGACAATGATCTCTTTGTTTAGCTTCTGCCTCTGTGCTGTTTTCATTTCTCTTTGAATGTCTTCTTAAAAAAAGATCCTAGGGGCACCTGAGTGGCTTTAGTCGGTTAAGCGTCTGACTCTTGATCTCAGCTCAGGTCTTGATCTCAGCTCAGGTCTTGATCTCAGGGTGATGAGTTCAAGCCCCAAGTTGGGCTCCATGCTGGGCATGAAGCCTACTTAAAAAAAATTCCTCAAAATTCTTTATATAGAGACATATGTTGTCATTTTGTATTTTGCTCTCTGTACATTCAGGTCTGGCTGAGGAGACCCATTTTAGGCTGAGTTCTTGTTTTGTAACAAGGCCATTTCAGTGCCCACACTGTCTATAACGTTATATCTTCTTAGTCACTGTCTACTACAGGAAGTAAAGACACGCCTTTTGTCCCAATCCTAACTTATTTTCTTTTTCACATTTAGATAATTAAATGACATTTACCATTGTTAATGCTGAAAAAACAATGAAATGCAGAGGTTCCAGATGAATAAGATAATATCAGTTTAATCAGGAAATATTTAGCCAAAATGACAACTGTTGACTCAAAGTTAGACATCTTAAACAAGATCATTTTTTTCTTTCATTTTCTTTTCTTCCTTTGTTTCTTTCTTCCTTTAAGTAACTTAGTGAAGTATATAACTTGCATACAGAAAAGTAGACAAATGAGGGAAGACTTTTTTGAGGAGAGATATGAAGGCTCAAGCCATGAAGAGCTCAAGCTCTCTAGGGCAAGAGCCTTCTGAGCCAATAGAAAAGGCCTAAGGAGGAAGTTAACTTTGCATGTTTGAGGAATAAAAAGAAGGCTCAGGTCATGGTCTCAGGGTCTTGAGATCAAGCCCGGCATCGCATTGCACTCCCTGTTCAGCGGGGAGTCTGCTTTTCTCCCTCAACCCCTCTCCCAGCTCTGTCTCTGTCTCTCTCTAAAATAAATAAATAGGGGCATGCTCAATCAGTTAAGTGTCTGCCTTCGGCTTGGGTTGTGGTCTTGGGGTCCTGGGATTGAGCCCTGCATCTGGGCTCCCTGCTGCTCCTTCCCTGCTTGTGCTCTCTCACTCTTTCTCTCTCTCTCTCAAATAAATAAATAAATAAATAAAATCTTAAAAAGAAATAAATCTTTAAAAAAATGTTGATTTATTTTCATAGATTTCCCCATATTGGATCACTCTAAAATTCTTTGAATAAACAATAACTGGGTCAATGTGCTGTTTTATTAGATGCTTAGAATTTTTATATCAGTTTTCAGAAAATTGGTATGCAGTTTTTATTAGTGACCTTTATTTAGTACAATATTACTTTATGAAAATAGTTCGGAAGTCCTCCTTTTTCTTAGTTCTCAGTCTAAATAGAATTTGGATGGCCTGTTCTTTAAAGCTTCTTTTTTAGGAGAAGGAGATGGTAAGTCTGACCACATTCTCTATTTACTCTTTGGAAATTAATGTTTAAGCATTGTATCTCTTCTGTGGCCAGTTTTGGTAAATATATTTTCCTAGAAAATTACTCATTTTAGCTATGTTTTAAAATTTATGGGCACAGTAATCTTTTTTTCAGCTATCCTCTGTATTCATGGTTATTTTCACTTTGTCATTTCTTATTTGTGTGCTTACTTGCTATTTTCCTTGTGTTAACTAATGCTTTATCTGTTTTGCTGATTTGTTTTTTAAAAGAAAGTTTTTGTTTTATGTATTAGTTTTTTTTGTTTTCTAATTCTGCATTTATATCAATTAATTTCTTCTGCTTTGCTTCAGTTTATTTTTCTGATTTCTTTGATTTTTAATTGATTTTTCTCATGTTTATTGCTGTATTTAAGTTTTTAAATTTTCTTCTAAGCACTATGCTTATATTTTGTAGATACTAATTTAGTGTGAATTTTAAAATTATTATTACCATTGTTTTCTAAAAAACAAAAATACTGTTTTGGAATTTATTTCCCTATTGATCTAAAAGTTATTTAATATAGACTTCTAAAATTTCAAGTGGATTTAGTTTTGGGTTTTTAAAATTTTATTATTTCCAGCTTTAGTAGAAAATGTCTAGGGCAACTGGGTGGCTCAGTTGGTTAAGCAACTGCCAAGGTCATGATCCTGGACTCCAGGATCGAATCCTGCATCAGGCTCCCTGCTCAGCAGGGAGTCTGCTTCTCCCTCTGACCCTCACCCCTCTCATGCTCGCTCTCTCTCAAATAAATAAAATCTCTAAAAAAAAAAAATTTAAAAAAAAAGTCTGTATTATCTCAACCTTTTTATACAGACCATATAATAATTGAAAACAGCTTCCTTTTTCTCTCTCATATGTAACTCATTCAGCACTTAAATGTTTCTCTGGCTGTTTCTTCTATTGGTTTACCATCTTCTCTCTAAATCCAACATGACCTTTGTTAGCAGATTCTTCACACTCAAGTGACTGCAAGACCCCTTTGTCCCTATTAGTGAGTTCCTTACATATCGCATCTTTTTTTTTCTTTTCTTTTTTGCTAAGGATTTCATAAGAACTTCAGTAAAGTATAAACATGTTTTCCTGTATGGAAAATCACTGGCACACATTTCTAGGAAATATAGGAACGGTCTTGCCTCTAAAGGAACGGAAAGGAGACCTGAGCAAAGAGATGAGGGAACAAAACCAGATGAACATTATAAAATGGATGAGTAATAGAATTGAAGAGAGATTAATGAATAGAACTCCTCAGTACTTTTACTGTGATGTGGAGACAAAGGAAAAAGTAGCTCATAGCTATATGAAGATAGATAAGGGGTTTAAGCAATGAAAGGATGTATAAGGGTATATAACCACCATTTTCCATTTATATATTTAGCTGGACTAGCTTGGATGAATAAAGGGAATATTTAATCATTGTTGTAATATGTGAGAGATTAGAGACAGAAATATATTCAGAATAAGTATATAACCTTAAAAAAAAAGAATGAGGGCGCCTGGGTTGCTCAGTCGTTACGCGTCTGCCTTCGGCTCAGGTCATGATCCCAGGGTGCTGGGATCGAGTCCCGCATTGGGCTCCCTCCTCGGGGGGGAGGCCTGCTTCTCCCTCTCCCACTCCCACTGCTTGTGTTCCTGCTCTCGCTATCTCTGTCTCTGTCAAATAAATAAACTCTTCAAAAGAAAAAAAGAATTGAGTATAGAACCATGGGAATTCAGTGAGTGAAACTCATTTTGTGCTATGCATGTATTATTTATTTTTTAAAAATATTTTATTTATTGAGAGAGAGAGAGAGAGAGAGAGCGCGCACGACCGGGGGGGAGGGGCAGAGGGAGAAGGAGAAGCAGACTCCTCACTGAGCAGGGAGTCTGACATGGAGCTCGATCCCAGGACCCTGAGACCATGACCTAGTCCAAAGGCAGATGCTTAACCAACTGAGCCACCCAGGCGCCCCTGAATGTATTATTTAATGGAGAGTAAAGTAGAGATTGTTTCTGCCATTAAAGAAGTCTAGGGGTAAGGAAAGGAGAGCAACAAGTGGAAACATTTAAAAATATATAATTTCAACACAGACATATGTTGCTATGCAATACATATATAAGAACATAGGTTTAGATACTGATAGTAGTCAGCCTTAAAGGAAGTGACTTTTAACCTAAGACCTCAGGATGAGGGGCGCCTGGGTGGCTCAGTTGGTTAAGCATCTGCCTCCGGCTCAGGTCATGATCCCAGGGTCCTGGGATCAAGCCCCACATCGGGCTCCTTGCTCAGCGGGGAGCCTGCTTCTCCCTCTCCCTCTGCCGCTTCCCCTGGTTGTGCTCTCTGTCAAATAAATAAATAAAATCTTAAAAAAAAAAAAGCCCTCAGGATGAGAAGTAGCCAGCAGTGCAAAGAACCCAAGCAGAAGATTTGGGGAGATAGAGCAGACTGAGATGATGTGTTATAGGTAAACAGAGGCCTTTTAACCATAGCAATTTTTATTTTAGTCTAAGAATAAAAAGAAATTATTGAAAAAAGTTAAGTATGAATTCTTAACCTTTCATCTCCATCAGAATTGCATGAAGATTATTAAATACAGGACTGGCCAGGACTGTAGAATCTGATCCAGGTGGTTTGGGTGGTGTCTAAACCTCAGTATTTAGGGGCATCTGGGTGGCTCAGTTGGTTGAGCATCCAACTCTTGGTTTAACTAAGGTCATGTTCTCAGGGTCATGGGATCGAGCCCTGGGTCAAGCTCTGTGCTCAGCGTGGAGTCTGCTTGGGATTCTCTCTCTCCCTCTCCCCCTGCTCGAGCATGCGTGTATGGGGGGGTGTGTGTAGGTGTGTGTGTGGGTGTGCACGCCCACGCATGTGCATGTGTGTGCTCTCTCAAATAAATACATCTTTAAAAAATAAATAAACATCAATATTTAGAACAAGTTCTCTGTGATTCTACTCTACATCTCAATTTGAGACCCACTGCCTTAAAATGTTTACTAATCACCAGTCTCACTTTCTTAACACGAACTTTCATTTTTCTTGGTATTACCTTATCCTTTTTTTTTCAAACTATATAACGGATTTTTAGAATTTCACTGAGTATTACTTTAGTTGTCTTTTATTTCTACTTTAGAAATTTTACTTCTTTTAAAAAAAGGAAACCATGTGTTTGTTTGCTCTCTTACTTTCTTTTAGATTTAGAGACCAGGTATGAGACCAAGAAGTTCTCTTCGGAAAATGACATTCACGAAATAAACTCACCCCAGTGGAAGATAATGGAAAGAATTAAAAACCATGGCCTTAAGGGCCTAATTTTAAAAAGTGATTGGGAGTCCAAAAGAAAATTTGAAGGACAGGAGGGATATTTCAGTCAAATGAAAACTGCATCTCAAAAAGTGTCCTCTTACCAAAAACGCACATCTCTAACTTCACCCCAGAGACTTCATTTTGTGGAGAAACCCTATGAATGTAAAGAATGTGGGAAAACCTTTAGAGTACGCCAACAGCTTACTTTCCATCATAGAATTCATACTGGTGAAAAACCCTATGAATGCAAGGAATGCGGAATGGCCTTTAGACAGACTGCACATCTTACTCGACATCAGAGACTTCATTCTGGTGAAAAGCTCTATGAATGTAAGGAATGTGGAGAATCTTTCATATGTGGCCCAGACCTCAGAGTACATCAGAAAATTCATATTGGTGAGAAGCCCTATGAATGTAAAGAATGTGGGAAGGCCTTCAGAGTGCGTGGACAACTTACTCTCCATCAGAGGATTCATACTGGTGAGAAACCCTATGTATGTACAGAATGTGGAAAGGCCTTTAGACAGTATGCACACCTTACTCGACATCAGAAGCTTAATATTGCTGACAAACTCTACGAATGTAAAGAATGTGGGAAGGCCTTTTTGTGTGGCTCTGGCCTTAGAGTACATCACAAACTTCATACTGGTGAGAAACCCTATGAATGTAAGGAATGTGGGAAGGCCTTTAGAGTGAGACAACAACTAACACTCCACCAGAGAATTCATACTGGTGAGAAACCCTATGAATGTAAGGAATGTGGAAAGACCTTTAGTCGTGGTTATCATCTTATTCTTCATCACAGAATTCACACTGGTGAGAAACCTTATGAATGTAAGGAGTGTTGGAAGGCCTTTAGTCGTTACTCACAACTTATTTCACACCAAAGTATCCATATTGGTGTTAAACCCTATGACTGCAAGGAATGTGGGAAGGCTTTTAGATTACTCTCACAACTTACACAACATCAGAGTATTCATGTTGGTGAGAAGCCCTATAAATGTAAGGAATGTGGGAAGGCCTTTAGATTGCGCCAAAAACTTACTCTCCATCAGAGTATTCATACTGGTGAAAAACCTTTTGAATGTAAGGAATGTAGGAAGGCTTTTAGACTTAATTCATCCCTTATTCAACACCTGAGGATTCATTCTGGTGAGAAACCCTATGAATGTAAAGAATGTAAGAAGGCCTTTAGACAACATTCACACCTTACCCATCATCTGAAAATTCATAATGTAAAAATATAAGATAGTTTTTCAGTCCTGTCTTGTAGAACACTCTATGACTGTAGTAATTAATCCCTTTTGCTTCCTTCATACAGGGAACTGACTTGGCATGAGAGGTTTTATATCATTAAAAGAGTATGTTAACTTAATGTATTCCACCATCACTTAAACCTGATAAACTTCACATTTATTCTAAAAATTAATCCTATCAGTGTAAAAATGTGGGAGACACATCATCTCTGTCCAGTCACCTTCCCACTTGTATTATGCTGGTAAGATGTTTAACTGCTCTGTGCTATAATTTTTTCATTTGTAAATGGTAATATAATACTGTGGCAGAATAAAGATTGCTGTAAATTCTTTGACATTTCTCTCCCACCGTCAAGAGCTGCAATCTACATCCCTGCTGGGCAGACTGTGACTGCTTTGACTAGTAGAAGTACTGCTGTGCCAGTTTCTGGACCCAGGCTTTACTGGTGGATTTTACTTCATTTCTTGGAATGCTGTCTTAAGCTTAGGCCCTGAATTTTGTTAAAAAGTCTGGCTGCTCTGCTGAAGAGACCACATGGGGAAGCCCTAAGACTACACAGAAAGGAAGAGCACCCTTCTTAGCCCAGTCTTCCACACATGCCTACCAAGACACCAGATATTTGAGTAAAATAGTGTTGGATCTTCCAGACCAGCCAGCAGCTGAATGCCAGACTGACTTCAGTTGATGCCATATAAAATAGACGAACCTACCAAATGAGCCCCTGCCCAAATTCCTAACCCATAAGATCATGAGATATAATAAAATGATTGTTTTAAGCAACTAAATTTTGTTATCATTAATACTACTCCTTTGAAAAGTCGTATGAAAGACTATGGGTACAACAAATAAAGAAATGCCTTCCACTAACACTCACCCTTATTGAACCTCAGATAACTTACTCTTTAAAACAGAAATTCTTTTTCAATTTGTTCATAAAAAAGCAGATATTCTGGGGCACCTGGGTGGCTCAGTCAGTTAAGTGTCTGCCTTCGGCTCAGGTTGTGATCCCAGGGACCTGTGATGGAGTCCGGCATTGGGCTCCCTGCTCCATGGGGAGCCTGCTTCTCTCTCTGCCTCTCATGAATAAATACAATCTTAAAAAAAAAACAAAACAGATATTCTATAATCTCCATTCTCTGGCCCCAGTCTAAATTTAATTTAAAATCAACAAAGAGTAATGTAAAAAGAAATTATTTGGAAATTAAAAATCACTTGTATTACAACTCTTGTGTTTTTAAAAATACATTGTAGCTTTTTATGCTCAGACTGTCCTATTTTTGGCCAATGGGAATCCCCTCAAATTGGTTCCTATATCCTTTTGTCATGACCACTACAGCCTTTGATAGCTTCCTTTTTTCCCCGACCAAATACACTGGTCAGGTATGAAGCATATTAGGGCACTTATTGATAAATAAAGGGGGAAAGTGGAGCATTTATTTTGTCTTTCCTTTATTACCTATATTTTAAGACAACCAAACGTTGAAAAACAGCTCTTTATTATTAGAGAAATCTAGCTAATAAAGGTCAAAGGAATGGCAATTTGAAAAATCGCTTTCTATGAAATAATGGATCTTGGTGGTGATATTGATGGATGCAAAGATCATTAGGTGAAAAAGATTGATAGTAAGCTTTTAATGGAGCAGAATGACAGGACCCACTGATCTACATTAACATTTCAGTTACGTCAGCCAGACTGTGTGCATCTTGATGTTATGCAATGGCTAAATGTAGCATCATTTGTTAAGTGTTCTTGCCCCAAATGTTGACCCAGATGTATAACTTAGTCTCTAAATCTAATTACCAAGTTATAGGAAACTTGGGGAATAAAGGAACAAATTAATGACACAAGGAAACAAACAACCAAACACAGAATGTACAAAATTTCACGGAATAAATGGTCTTTTAACTAATACATGTTAAGACAAAATAAAAACAATGTTGCAAATTAAAAGACTTAAGAGACCTATCAATTAAATGCAGGGTGTGGAGTATCTTGGGATCCTTGTGTTAAAATGTACCCAGGATTTACTCTAATCAAATACGGTAGGATATGCAGACATGGAAATGACTGTCATGAGGAAGAAGTTTATACTCAAAGATCTCTAAAAATAGGAGGCGCTGCACGCCTGCAGAGCCACATGGGAAAGTACCTAGTTCTGTTGGGAGGCAGAAAGTGGGAGAGGGCAGAGTTTGGCACAGAGCCTTTACTGAAGTTTTCCCCAGGAATGGGTGACATTGGTAAGTACACTGAGAAAGTCTGGGATTGGATAGTTTTAATAATTTTGGCAGGCTGAGTTTAATAGAGATGGTCCCTAGTTGTCTGGTTACCTGGCCCTGGGGTGATTTGGGCAGGAGGAATATTGGCTTGGTTTGTGAGAGTTTGATAAAAGAAACACTTGGGAATTTGGATTGGTTGGTTTGCAAATCAAAGGCATGATCTCAGAAGAGTTGTTTGGGGCACCTGGGTGGATCAGTCAGTTAAGCATGTGGCTCTTGATTTTGGCTCAGGTCATGATCTCAGGGTTGTGAGATTGAGCCCCTTGTCTGGCTCTGCACTGGGCATGGAGCCTGCTTAAGATTCTCTCCCTCTCCCTCTACCCCTCTCCCCCTGTCCCGACTTCCCCTCCCTTAAAAAAAAAAAAATTGTTTGTTGTCTAGGAATCTGCTAGGATCCTGGTAGTCTCTCCCGGATCGAGTCCCCAAATGCCAGAGCATAAGCTTACAGAAATAAGAAAATATAGTCAATACAATCCTGATTTGGACAAATGAAAAAATTTTTTAGATCGTTGTGAAAACATAAACCTAGAATAGATACTACATTATATTAAGCAATTGTTCATTTTTAGGCATGATGATGGCATGGGTGTGGCAGTGTAGATGTGGGTGTAAGTCCTCATACATTAGAGATCCATACTGAAGTATTCAAGGGTGAAATTACATCATGTCTATGATTTGCTTTAAAATACTTCAGAAAAAAAAGGGATGGAGGAACAGATGAAACAAGATTGGCAAATGTTGCTGGATTAAGTGTTGAAGCTGGATAATGGGTACATAGAGTTCACTGTGCTATTCTTACTACCTTTGCATGTATTTGAAAATTTCCACAATAAAGCTTAAGAGAAATCAAATCTGAAATTTTAGACCACTTAGTGATAAATGATAATGGGATGCCTACAAGTTAAAATTTGTGGGAAATCACCAAAGGTCTACCTGTTAGGAAATTAATAACCAGGGTGCCTGGGAGGCTCAGTCAGTTAAGCGTCTGCCTTGGGCTCAGGGTCCTGGGATAAAGCCTCAAATCAGGCTCCCTGCTCAGCAGGGTGTCTGCTTCCCCCTCTGCTCCCCCCACCCCCGCTCATGCTTGCATTTGCTTGTTCTCTCTGAAATAAATAAAATCTTAAAATTTGAGAAATGACCTTAATGCATTTAGAAAACTTGATTGAGGAATTACTGTTTGTCTTGTTTATCACTCTGTCCTCACACTTACAGTGCCTGTTGTGTAACAGGCAGTTGATTTTAAAAATTGGGGGGAAAAAAACACATTAGCTTGAGCCAGAAAATAATTTTTTTAGCAAATTTTTTAAAAAACTAAGCTAAATACCAGGAAGAAATTCATACAATAAAAGTAGAAATTAATGAAATAGTTAATAAAACAGAGTTTATCCAAGGATGTTCTCTTTGAAAAGGCCGTTAGTATAGAACTGGCAGTAATGGAGGAAAAAAAGAGCTTTTTATGTGAGAAAGGTGAAATGGCCACATATCAAAGAGAATTAAAAATTTTAAAGATATATTTTACTATATACATATATTTCAATATGTATAAAAATATAGAGAATGAATTATCTAGAGAAACCTAAATCATCAAAGTTGACTCAAGATACTATACAAAACCTGAACAAATCTATAAGCAAAGGAAAATATTGTGGTTATGATTTTTTATAGTTTTGCAGGCACTAAAAAGTTTTAAAGAATAGATAGCCTCTAACAAAATTTTTTTAAAGGATTTTATTTATTTGAGAGAGCACAAATGTGGGTGAAGGGCAGAGGGAGAGGGAGAAGCAGACCCCCACTGAGCAGGGAGCCCGATGGGGGGCTCCACCCAAGGACTCCAGGATCATAACCTGAACTGAAGGCAGATGCTTAACCGACTGAGCCACTTAGGCGTACCACCTCTAACAAACTTTTGCTAGGTCATTCTATAAGGTAAACATCCCAATAAAAGTAAATGAGGATAGCCCCTAGAAAGCAAAATCTGGACCAGTATCACTTAAGATACACACAAACATTCCAAATAAAGTTCAATAAATTGAACTCAACAGTCTACTAAAACAATTATAAAACATAAAACAATTTACCAGGAATACCCAGGGACCTGATTTGTTGTGATTTAATTGGTATCAGATTTTAGCTTGAGCAATGTAACCATGTTGGAAAAAATTCACCTCGATAATTATTGATTATTCACCTCAAAAGTTATTCACCTCAGTATGTTTTAGGTTTTTTTTTCTTATTCTCATTTATCTTAGCTTCATCAGCTTTAAAAAAGGAGTGAACAACAACAGATATGAGAAGTTGGCATTCAACAAAAAATTATTACCTTTGGGGCGCCTGGGTGGCTCAGTCAGTTAAGTCATTGCCTTCGGCTCTGGTCATGATCCCAGGGTCCTGGGATCGAGTCCCATATTGGGCTCTTTGTTCAGCAGGAGCCTGCTTCTCCCTCTCCCTCTGCCTGCTGCTCCCCTGCTTGTGCTCTCTCTGTCAAATAAATAAGTAAAATCTTTAAAAAAATTATTATCTTCCACAAAATAAAAATGAATATTATTACAAACCTCTGTAATGTCACTTTAGTCATACATTAAGACTTGTACTTCCAAATCCACTTTGCTCAGATTGGGCAGATGTCATTGAAATCACTCGTCTAGAATAATAGACCCATTCATGATTTCAAATTTTAAATTTGTAAACAGTACAATGTTTATATAAAAATGTAACACAAAAAAAAGTAGTATAATAAAATTAGTTTTCACTAATCAGTATGTTTCTCCTGCCTGGTATCATTTTCATGTGAAGAGTGGTCTTCTGGAGACAGTACATTAACTCAAAATTTCTGGAAGTATGTTCCACAAGACATTAGTACTTTAAGATTTTTTTTTCTTATGAAATCTCCACACGCACTGTAGGGCTCGAACTCACAACCCTGAGATCAAGAGTCACATGCTCTACCAACTGAACCAGGCAGGTGCCCCAAAACACTAATACTTTAATGAAAATGGAAGAAAATAATTTTGTGGTCAAACAAGCATGGCAGCTCTGTATGCTATATTTCTGGCAGGGAAATTTCACATCAAGTGCCTAACAAGAGACTATCAAAAAATGTTTCATTTTATCTAACCCACTGTATCTCAGACTTTATAGAACTCCCTGTACTCTTTACCTACTGCAGATGTGATTCTACTTTGGAAGATACTGCCATAACCAGAAGGAGTGGCTTTAAGGATGGAAATGTCAGCGTTATGACAGGTGTATGGTTATCTGTATGGCAAAGAAAGCGATTTAAATTGTGTTATCCAGGGGCGCCTGAGTGGCTCAGTCTTTAAGTGTCTGCCTTAGGCTCAGGTCATGATCCCAGGGTCCTGGGATCCAGCCCTGCATCAGGCTCCCTGCTCAGTAGGAAGCCTGCTTCTCCCTCTCCCACTGCCCCTGCTTGTGTCTTCCCTCTCTCGCTGTCTCTCTGTCAAAAAATAAATAAAATCTTAAAAAAATAAATAATGTTATCCAGTCAGCTGCTTGCTTTTTCTTTAATTTAAAATGGTGCTTTTCAGGGTGCCTGAGTGGCTCAGTTGGTTAAGCGGCTGCCTTTGGCTCAGGTCATGATCCCAGGACGCTGGAATTGAGCCCCACATCGGGTTCTTTGCTCAGCGGGGAGCCTGCTTCTCCCTCTCCATCTGCCTGCCACTCCCCCTACTTGTGCTTGCTCTCTCCTCTCTGTCAAATAAGTAAAATCTTAATAAATAATAAAATGGTGCTTTTCAATAGAATAGAAACTCCCAGCCCTTAATTCTTTATTAGACTACATATAATTTCTTGCTGCAAAATATTGCATATCTGTGTTTCTTGCTATCCATAAACAAGAGTTTCTCTGAGGTATTTATCAAAAAGTGGGATTGCTTAGTCACAGATTATTCATTTTCAACCTCATTAGATAATTGTTGTAGAAGTGGAGAACATCATTGTGGCGCCAATTTCCAACTCCTTCAACCAATAAAGTGTTATTTCCTTATATTCCTACTTCTGGTATGTGCTTTATAGTGAGTTGAGCATCTTTGCACATCTGTTTATTGCTAAACGCTATAATTTACTAGTTCATGTCTTTGCCCATGTTCCTTTTTATCAACTTTCATATGAGAATTATGGGATTCTAGATAATAATCCTTTACCGAGTATTATAAATGATGGACTTAGCTTCCCCAGATTGTGGCTTTTACAGCTGTATTTATGGTGATACTGTCATATTAAAATAAGAAAAATTTTTTAAAGGAGACAATCATACCTTTCATTATTATCTAATAATCTTTTTAGTTTTTTACTAGACCCTTGGTTTTCTAGGCACTCAGTTATGTCAGCTGTATATGGATATAATTCTTTTTTCTGAATATTTATAGTGATTATTTTATTAATCATCTAATAGAAAGAATCTCCAGAATAAGATTTAGGATTAGTGGTGATAGCAGGCATCTAGTTGTTTTCACCTATTTAATGGAAATCACTTAGTGTAATGTTTGTTCTAGGTTTGAGGTAAACAGAATTTGTTGTGGCTCAATTGTTTCCTTTAGTCCCTAACTTTATTAGAAATGCCTGCTGAATATTATCAGATGCTACTTCACATCGATATAATGTTTTTCTCCTTCAATTTGTTAGTGTGATAAATAGTACTTTGGTCATTAAGGCATTATGGTATTAGTACAAGAATGAACAAGTAGACCAATGGAACAAAATAAACAGCCCTGAAATAGACTTACATATATGTGGTCATTCGATTTATGACAAAGTTTCCTCTGCAATATGGTTCCAACATAGCAGTCTTTTCAATAAATAGCACTGGGTCAGTTGCATATCCATATTGATAAAAAATTAATCTTGGCTCTTACCTCATACTACACACATATAAATTCCAGATGCATTAGTGATCTACTTATAAAAGGTAAAGCAAAGGCTTTAGAAGAAAACATAGAATATCTTTCTAGGCTTGAGATAGCAAAGGTTTCTTTTTTTTTTTTGAGAGTTATTTTTTATTTTTTGAGATTTTATTTATTTTGACAGAGAGAGAGACAGCGAGAGAGGGAACACAAGCAGGGGGAGTGGGAGAGGAAGAAGGAGGCTTCCCGCTGAGCAGGGAGCCCGATGTGGGGCTCAATCCCAAGACCCCAGGATCATGACCTGAGCTGAAGGCAGACGCTTAATGACTGAGCCACCCAGACGCCCCAGATAGCAAAGATTTCTTAAACAGAACAAAAAAAGCACTAACCATTCAGACAAAAATTGTAAATTTTACTATAATGTTTTTTTATTTTTATTTTTTTAGGGAGGGAGAGAGAGCACATGCACACATGAGCGGGGGGCAGGGAGGGAGAGAGTTTTAAGCAGGCTCCACACCCAGCATGGAGTCCAATGCAGGGCTTGATCTTACAACTCTGAGATCATGACCTGAGCCAAAATCAAGATTCGGATGCTTAATCAACTGAGCCACCCAGGCGCCCCTAAATTTTACTGTATTAAAGAATCTATTTTCATCAAAAGACACCATTAAGAAAGTGCAAAGAAGCCACAGAGAGACTATATTTTATATTATATATAAATATAATACAATATGTTAATATAAAATATATATAACATGTATATAAACAAAAATGTAAATTAATTATATTATATATATTAAATAAATATATGTATATTTGACCAAAGAGTCAACCAGAATATATAAAGAACCCCTACAGATCAATAAATGACAGCCAACCAAATAGGAAATGGGAAAGAAACTCAAACATTTCAAAAAAATGATATCCAAATGGCCAAAAAAGATAACCAAATTTGCTCAAGTACATTATTAAGAAAATGCAAAACTTAAAACTAGAATGTGGTGAGTATGCACCCACCAGAATAGCTAATGAAAAAAAATGTGTACAAAGTGCTTGTGTTTAATGCATCCCTACAGTGTGCCATGGAATGCTCTAGCCTTTGACAATATGTTAGTGAATATTGAAGACAAGATCCCCAATCTCCAGGAAAATCTGGGAAACAGACAATCAGTGTGTCCCTAATTAAGAAAACTTCAGATTCTGATAAGGGCCCTGAAAAGATACTGGGAAGGAGAATTACCACAGGGGGACAATTCAGTTGGTCTTTTCATCTGAAGTATAGAGTGTCCATAGTGGGAGCAGTACAGGTTTTATGCAAGAATAACCTGGTTAACACTGAAAAAGAAAAGCTACAAAGGGGTCCTAGTCCTACCAGATATTTGGGGTGCCTGGGTGGCTCAGATGGTTAAGCGTCTGCCTTCAGCTCAGGTCATGGTCCCAGGGTCCTGGGATCGAGTCCCGCATCGGGCTCCCTGCTGCTTGGGAGCCTGCTTCTCCCTCTGCCTCTCTCTCTCTCTGTCTCTCATGAATAAGTAAATAAAATCTTTAAAAAAAAAAAGAAAAAATACTAAAAAGTCCCTATAATCAAAATGATGTGGTACTCCTGCATGAACAGACTAGTGGAATAGAACAGAAAGTCTATAAATAGATCCAAAAATATAGGAAATTTTAGTCCATGAAAGGATGGGGAAGTGACACTTCTCCAATATACCTTTCTGTATATTTTTTACTTTGGGGACCATGTTAATATTTTAGATATTTAGACAAATAAAGACCCTAAGTTGGAATATAAGCAGGAAAGGTATTTCCCCACACTACCAAGGAAAAAACCAAGCAACTTTTTTTAAAGTTCTACACCCAACATAGGTCTACACAATTTCAAAATTGTGACCTCAAATTCAAGAGTCACATGCTGTACCGACTGAGCCAGCTAGGTGCCCCTAACCTAAGCAACATTTGAAAGATAATTTGACCATACTCCCTCAAGCCAAAAGCAGGAAAAAAGAAAAATAAACAAATAATTAGCTAGCTAGTAGGACTGATTTACACAGTGATATAGATTAGCAATTCTGAAACTACTACTTCATATATTCTGGAATCAAGTAAAAAAGTATATTGTGGGAGTAAGCTAATATAATGGGAGCAAAGATTACCAGTGTTGGAGAAGGGAATTGCAATATGGAGAAAAGGAGGCTAGAATGAACCCTGTGGCGTTGAGTTGCAATTGGAGGTATCACTATAAAGTCATGATATTTGTATGTGTTTAAGTAATCTCTACACCCAATGTGGAGCTCAAACTCACCACCCTAAGATCAAGAGTCAGATACCCTACCAAATGAGCCAGCCACGCACCCCCATGATATTTTTAAATAGCTAAGTATAGAAATACATACAGGTGGGGCGCCTGGGTGGCTCAGTCGTTAAGCGTCTGCCTTCGGCTCAGGTCATGATCCCGGAGTCCTGGGATCGAGCCCCGCATCGGGCTCCCTGCTCAGCAGGAAGCCTGCTTCTCCCTCTCCCACTCCCGCTGCTTGTGTTCCTGCTCTCGCTATCTCTCTCTGTGAAATAAATAAATAAAATCTTTAAAAAAAAAAAAAAGAAATACATACAGGTATGTGTGTGTATGTGTGTGTGTGTGTATTTTCTAGCAGAGAAGACAAAGAAGAAATTACATCCCAGTACCAATAAGAATATCCAGCATCCTTGGATAAATAGCATATACAAATGCTGAGCAAAGAAAATACAAGATGGGTTTGGAACATTTTTGGGGGGGCGGAAAGTAGGCAAGTGCTAAAAAGTGATTAAAATATGTGAAAAGATCACAGTGGCAGTCTGAAGGAGTTCCCACTAGCCAAATATGGGACAATCTGAGTATTAAAATATGTATGGGGCGCCTGGGTGGCTCAGTCGGTTAAGCGACTGCCTTTGGCTCAGGTCATGATCCTGGAGTCCTGGGATCGAGTCCCGCATTGGGCTCCCTGCTCAGCGGGGAGTCTGCTTCTCCCTCTGACCCTCCCCCCTCTCATGCTCTCTATCTCATTCTCTCTCTCAAATAAATAAATAAAATCTTTAAAAAAAATAAAACAAAATATGTATGACAGGAACAGTTTAAGTAAAACCATTTAATAACCCAGTGATTAAGAATCCATGAGGGGCGCCTGGGTGGCTCAGTCATTAAGTGTCTGCCTTCGTCTCAGGTCGTGATCCTAGGGTCCTGGTCGAGCCCCATGTCAGGCTCCCTGCTCCGCGGGAAGCCTGCTTCTCCCTCTCCTGCTCCCCCTGCTTGTGTTCCCTCTCTCGCTGTGTCTCTCTCTGTCAAATAAGTAAATAAAATCTTTAAAAAAAATAATAGGAATCCATGAAACATGCTTTATAGTAGAATGCCAATTTATTAATGTGGAAGGACTGGTGGAATTAGAAAATCACCATTAGGACGCCTGGATGGCTCCATCGGTTAAGCGTCTGCCTTCAGCTCAGGTCATGATCTCAGGGTCCTGGGATCCAGGCCCACATCGGGCTCCCTGCTTGGCGGGGAGCCTGCTTCTCACTCTCCCTGTGCCTGCTGCTCCCCCTGCTTGTGCTCTCTCTCTTTCTATCCAATAAATAAATAAAATCTTTTTTTTTAAGATTTTGTTTATTTATTCAACAGAGAAAGACACAGCGAGAGAGGGAACACAAGCAGGGGGAGTGGGAGAGGGAGAAGCAGGCTTCCCGCTGAGGAAGGAGCCCGATGTGGGACTCGATCCCAGGACCCTGGGACCATGGCCTGAGCTGAAGGCAGATGCTTAACGACTGAGCCACCCAGGCGCCCCTAAATAAATAAAATCTTAAAAAAAAGAAAAAGAAAATCACCATTAATCCACCATCATAGTAATAATTGATCTGGTAAGAATCATCAACAAATGCTAAAACGAGCAGGTGAAAGTCTGATGAGAAACAAATGTTGATATCATCTTAAAATATCTCTCCACAAATATCTATTAATTTCACAAGGAAAAATAGTAACATTACAGGGAAGAAACCTGGCAGACACTACCTTATCCAGCTGATCAAAATTTTGTTCCATAATCCGTATAGGACAGGGCGCCTGGGTGGCTCAGTCAGTTAAGCGTCTGCCTTCAAGCTCAGGTCATGATCCCAGGGTCCTGGGATTGAGTCCTGCATCGTGCTCCCTGCTCAGTGGGGAGCCTGCTTCTCCCTCTCCCTCTTCTCTCCCCACCCTCATCATGCTCCCTCTCTCTCTTTTTTAAAATCTTATTTTATTTATTTATTTTTTTAAAGATTTTATTTATTTGACAGAGAGAGAGACAGCGAGCAAGGGAACACAAGCAGGGGGGATGGGATGGGAGAGGGAGAAGCAGGCTTCCCACGGAGCAGGGAGCCCGATGCGGGGCTCGATCCCAGGGATCACGACCTGAGCCGAAGACAGATGCCCAACGACTGAGCTACCCAGGCGCCCCTTAAAATCTTATTTTTAAAAAAAGAACGTTTAAAAAATATCGGTATGGGACAAAATGATCTCCTGTACCTCAGTTTTGTTAAATAACAAAAATTCAACTAAGTATCAAATTGGCCTTCTTCAACAATTCACTGATGGGGCAGGATCCCATCTAGCAATAGAAAGGAACTCCTATGAGCTTTAGAAAAGGAAAGGTTTTTAAAGACAGAAAGGGGGTGGAAAAAAAGTTATCAGCAAAGTATGCATTGTTTCAGGTAAGGCCGCCTTCTAAGGGGAATGGAAGGGGCCGAAGAGCAGATTATGTCACTGGAGCTGACAGGTAATTCCACACTGACTGGTTAAAGGTTACATTCCTGGGAGCTGAAACTGCAGTTAGGTTAGGCATTAAGTCTTGGTTTGCTGACGTGGGTTTTAGCACAAATGACTCCATTTTTGGTCGGCTGTCTCCTTTTTGACAGGTTATAATGCACTAAGAAGAACACAGCAACTCCTGTTCTATTCCTGCCAAATGGCATAATCAGAATCTAATCATAAGGAAATCACAGAAAAATGCAAATTCCGCAATATTGTACAGAACAACTGGCCTTTTCTGTTCAAGAAAGTCAAGATCAAGAAAGACAAAGTTTGAGGAATTGTTTCAGATGAGAGGAGACTAAAGAGACAGGACAATTAAATGTAATGGATGATCCTGGACCAGAAAAAAAATTTCTATAAAAGCCTTATTGGAACAATTGTGAAATATGAATAAGGTTTATAGATCTAACAAAAGTATTTTATCAGTCTAATTTTCCAATTTTGATCATTGTCCTGTGATTACAAAAGAGAATATATATATTGAAACACTTAGGGGTAAAGGAGCCTACGTGTGCAACTGATTTTTCTGAATGACAACTGTTCAGAAAAAGAAATCATAAAACAAATGTAGTAAATGTTAGCAATTGCAGAACCTACATGAAGGGTGGGAATTCTTTGTGGCATTCTTGCAACTTTCCGTAAGGATGAAATTATTTCAAAATAAAAATTTTTACTAACAAAGAGAATGTGTTTGCATTCTGCCCCTTCCTTTACTTACTCTATGATGTTGTGCAAACTACTTCACCTCTCTGTGCCTCTGTGTCTGTCACATGAGAATCAAAACAGCACACAAATGGGGTTGTTATGAGGAATAATTAATACACATAACATTCTTAAAACTAGCCTGGCAAATAGAGCTAAAGTTTAGCTTTTTACAAGTCTTATGTGAAAATGTGTCTTTTTTTCAACTTCAAGAAAACTTCTCTCTTTGTCTTTTTTTTTTCCTTCAAATTCCCTCTTCTTCATTTTTATTGGTTTCTCCTTCTAGAATTTCTATCAGACAGACAGTAGAATTTCTGGAGCTGCCTTTTACATGTCATTTTCTCTCATGTTTTCTATTTCTTTTCTTTTGAATAGAGTTCTGGGAGCAACTCTGAGCTTGATTTTTTTAAAAAAGATTTTATTTATTTATTTGAGAAAGGAGAGAGAGCACAAGTAGCAGGAAAGGCAGAGGGAGAAGCAGACTCCCTGCTGAGCAGAGAACCCCCAACTCAGGGTGGCTCAGTCGCAGGACTCTAGGATCACAACCTGAGCCAAAGGCAGATAGATGCTTAACTGACTGAGCCACCCCCAGCTTGATTTTTTTCTATCCTCTCTGCCACTGTCTCCATTTTCTTAGGAAGGAAAAAGAATGCATAAAATCGGATTAAGCTTTTAGAATAAAAAAGCCCAGTCTGCTCTTTTGGAGATTAACCTGGTTTTACGCATATGTTTTGTTTTTTAATATTTCAGGGAGTAGGGAAACTGAGGTATGGTGGGAGATTTAGAGGCTTGAGTTTTAAAGGCTTTGTTCCAAATTCCTGAGGTCCAGCCACTTTCTGCTATTGGGATCCTTGAAATACTCTTGGTGTCATTATAATAAATCTAACTTTTCACTTGTTCTTAATTAAAATTAAGATTTACAATTAAATTACAATTAAAGATTTAAAATTAAAATGAATGATTAAATGAATTCCTTTATAGCCTCAGACTTTGTTTTAAACAATCTTTTTCTTTTAGAATGGTTTTAGATTTACAGAAGAGTTACAAAAATAGTTCAGAGTTTCCAAATAATGAGCACCCAGTTTCCCTTTTTCTTAACATCTTACATTACTATGGTACATTTATCACAACTAATGAATCAATATTGATACATGATTAACTAAAGCCCCATACTCCGGTCAATTTTCTTTAGTTTTTACCTAATGTCCTTCTTCTGTTCCAGAATCCCATCCAGGATACATACATTTAGTCATCCTGTCTCCTTATGCTCCTCAAGATTGTGACAGTTTCTCTGAGTGTCCTTGTTTTTGATGTCCATGACAGTCTTGAGAAGTACTGACATTTTATAGAATGTCACTAAAGTTGGGATTGTTTAATGTTTTCCTCCTAGTTAGACTGGGGGTTTGAATTTTGGGGGGGAAAGATCACAACTACCGTTCTCAAAACATCATATCAAAGTTATGCTATCAACATAACTTATCACTGATGATGTTAGCCTTAAACACCTAGCTGAGGAAGTGTTTGCCAAGTTTCTCCACTGTAAATTTACTTTTTCCCCTTCCCGTACTTTACTCTATGGAAGGAAGTCACTATGTACAGCCCGCACTTAATGTGTGGGAAGTAATGCTCCAACTACCTGTTGAGGGGTAATCTACAAATTATCTAGAATTCTTCTATAGGGGAGATTTATCTATTCTCTCATCTATTTTTTTTCTCATTTTCTAAAAAAGTAATTTCTATGCCTCCTGTGGGGCTCGAATTCACAACCCTGAGATCAAGGGTCACATGCTCTACTGACTGAGCCAGCCAGGCACCCCAACTCCCATCTATTTATTTATTCAAACATTTATTGGGTATTCATGGGTATTTATTTTATACTATACTATTTTTTTTCTCAAATTGTTCCAGCTTTGGCTATTGTAAGCTCTTTCAGTTGGCTCCTGTAGCCCTTTGACAAAGTTCCATCATTTTATTTTTAAGTACTTCCTTTATTTGCTGGTACTACAAGATATTCCAGGCTTATCTTGTATAGTCTCTGCCCAGTCCTAGAATCAGCCATTTCTCCAAGAGCTTTTATTCCTTCCATTTTAGAATGGCAATAGAAGTCAAGGTCTGGGCACAGAGATTGCTCATTTTCCCTGGGATGTCATTGCTTCCAGGCCCTCTCAGCAGACAAAACTAAAGAATATATTTGTATATACTAACCCAAGTATATACACATATCTATAATTATATATGTGTGTGTTGTTAAAAAACAAAATTCAACTGAGTAACTCTGAAGGCCTATTGGTTTTATTCCATGATTCCTGAAGCTGGCAGCATCCCATCTAGCAAGTAGAAAGGAGCTCTAGGGAGCTACAGGAAATAGGAAGGTTTTAAGGCAGAAATGGGGTGGGACAAGGAAATTAAAAGAGCGGATAAGGGAAAGATGGTGGTGGAACAGGAGGACCCTAGGCTCACAAATACAACTACATAACTATCATATCATCCTAAATACCCCAGAAATTGATCTGAAGACTGGCAGAAAAAACTCCACAACTAAAGGCAGAGAAGAGGCCACACTGAAGAAGGAAGTATGGAGACACAGCTTGGAAGAGAAACAGATCGTGGCCATGGCAGCAAGGGATCCATGGTTGCAGAGAAGGGTGAGAGACAGACTAACACACAAGGGAATGCACAGGAAAAATGAATCCCCACAGCAATTGGTTTGGAAAGTGAGGGGGCCCAAATTTCTTTTTCTTTTTTTTTTTTTTTTAAGATTTTATTTATTTATTTGACAGAGACACAGCGAGAGAGGGAACACAAGCAGGGGGAGTGGCGGAGGGAGAAGCAGGCTTCCCGCCAAGCAGGGAGCCCAATGTGGGACTCGATCCCAGGACCTGAGCTGAAGGCAGACGCTTAACGACTGAGTCACCCAGGAGCCCCGAGAGGGCCCAAATTTCATGAGTTCTTGCAACCAGTGAGGCTTAATGCCTGGAGTTTTAAAGATAAGCATGCTTGGCTCTAGGAGAGCTTGGAGGGCATTGGGGCTGTTCTTGGGGAAAAGGTAAGGCATACAGCCCACAGACACAGAGCATGGAAACAGCAATCTGAAGAGCTCCTGGGGTACCCGGTGGGGAGGTTACTTGCTCATCTTGGAGCATCCCAGGGAGGCAGTGTTCATAGAGAGCTCTCTGGGAAGAAAGGAACTGTCAGGCATCATTTCCCTCAGCCATCACTCAGCATAAGCACAGGGCCACCTAAGGAAACCACCCAGGCACCCATACTTACTACCTAACTGCTTACACCAAACCCTGCCTCCCTGCACCCTTCCCAGTCACTGTCCTCCGTCCCAGTTTGGCATGCCCCCTTCTCCAGAAGACTGGCTTAATACCATGTCTCTTGACCTGGGAGTTTTGTGAGGCCTCATTTCCCATGACGGCAGTGACAGGTCTCATTTCACAAGCAGACCAGAGCACACCTAGTTAAAATGAACCACATTCAGGGCACCTGGGTGGCTCAGTCAGTTAAGCGTCTGCCTTCGGCTCGGGTCATAATCCCAGGGTCCTGGGATCGAGCCCCTGCATCGGGCTCCCTGCTCAGTGGGGAGTCTGCTTCTCCCTCTCCCTCTGCCTGCCACTCTCCCTGCTTGTGCTCACTCTCTCTCTGTCAAATAAATAAATAAAATCTTTTAAAAATAAAAATAAAAATAAAAAAATAAAATGCACCACATTCAGGTCAGGGACCAAACACTGCCCACAACAGGCAAAGAGAGTCTCTGCAGATGATTGAGCTGAAGGATAAAGTGGCTAAGACACAACAGTGGAGTGCATACAGCACACATTGGAGACACTCCCAGAAGTACCAGGTCCAGATGGACAGGGGACACTACATGGAAAGGGAATATAGTACCTCCTCTTCATGAAGCCATTGCCCTCAAGAACAAGAGATGTAGTAGAACTTTCTAACACACAGAAACAGGTACAGAGACTTAGACAAAATGAGGAGACACAGAAATTTGTCCCAAATAAAAAATAGGACAACGCCATTTTTTTATTGTGAAACAGATATAAGTAATATGCCTGATGGAAAATTTAAAGCGATGATCATAAGGATACTTATAGGACTTGACAAGAGTGGAGGACACTCCCTCAAATAAATAAATAAAATCTTTTAAAAAAACAAATAAAAGTAGCAAGACAGAAGAAGACAGTTACATACAAAGGAAACCCCATAAGGCTATCAGCAGATTTTCCAAGCCAGATAGGAGTGGCATGATATATTCAAAGTGCTGAATGGGAAAAATCTGCAGCCAAGAATACTCTATCCACCAAGGTTATCATTCAGAAGAGAAGGAGAGATCAAGAGTTTCCCAGACAAGCAAAACTAAAAGAATTCATGACCACTAAACCAGCCCTGCAAGAAATATTAAAAGGGACTCTTTGAGTAGAAAGGAGAAACCAAAAATGACAGTATGAAGGTAGGAAACACAAAAGCGGTAAAAATGAGTATTTCTGTGAAAAATCAGGCAAGGAACTCACAAAACAAAAAGATGTAAAATATGACATCATATACCTAAAACATGCAGAGAAGAGGAGTAAAGAATGGCTTCAAACTTAAATGACCATCAACTTAATATAGACTGCTAAATGTAGAAGATGTTACATACAAACCTAATGGTAACCACACACACACGCACAAAAAAAAAACCCCAGCAAATCACAAAAGAAAGACAAGAAAGGATCAGAGAAAAATCTTCAGAAACAACCACAAAACAAGTAATAAAATGGCAATAAATACATTTCTATCAGTAATTACTAGGAATGTAAATGGACTAAATGTTCCAGTCAAAAGACATAGGGTGACAAAATGGATAAAAAAAAATAAAGACCCATCCATATGCTGCCTGCAAGAGACTCATTTTAGACCTAAAGACACTTGCAGATTGAAAGTGAGGGGATGGGAAAATATTTATTATGCAAATGGATGTCAAAAGGAATCTGGAGTGATAATACTTATAATGGGCAAAATACACTTTTTAAAAAGAGTTTTTATTTATTTATTTGAGAGAGAGATTGCAAATGAGAGAACACAAGAAGGGGGAGCAGCAGAAGGAGAGGGAGCCCCCATGCAGGGCTTGATCCCAGGACTCTGGGATCATGACCTGAACTGAAGGCAGATGCTCACTTAACCAACTGAGCCACCCAGGAGGCCCAACAAAATACACTTTAAAACAAAGACTATAACAAGAGTAAGAACACTGTATAATAATAAAGAGGAAATCCAACAAGAAGATATAACAATTGTAAATATTTATGCACCCAACATGGGAGCAGTCAAACATAAAATAGTTAATAACAAACATAAAGGAACTAATTGACAATAAATACAATAATAGTAGGGGACTTTAACACCCCACTTACATCAATGGACAGATCATCTATGCAGAAAGTCAACAAGTTAACAATGGCTTAGAGTGACACAGTGGACCAAATGGATTTAACAGATATATTCAGAATATTCTATCCTAAAACAACAGAATACACATTCTTTTCAAGTGCACATGGGACGTTCTTCAAAATAGATCACATATTAGGGCAAAAAACAAACCTCAAAAAATTCAAAAGGATCAGAGTCATACCATGCATCTTTTCTGACCACAATGTTATGAAACTAGAAGTCAACCAAAAGAAAAAACCTGGAAAGACCACAAATACATGAAGGTCAAATAAATGCTACTAAACAGTTGATGGGTTAATCAGGAAATAAAAGAAGAAATAAAAAAAGTACATAGAAACAAATGAAAATAAAAACACAATGGTTCAAAACCTTTGGAATGCAGCAAAAGCAATTTCTAAGAGGGAAGTTTATTGCAATTAAGGCCTACCTCAAGAAGCAAGAAAAATCTCAAATACCTCAAAAACCCTACACCTAAAGGAGCTGGAAAAAGAGTAACAAACAAAACCTAAAACCAGCAGAAGGAAGGAAATAATAAAGAGTAGAGCAGGAATAAATGATACAGAAACTAAAAACACAATAGAACAGATGAAGCCAAGAGCTGGTTCTTTGAAAATATCAATAAAATAGATAAACCTCTAGCCAGACTTAGCAAGGAAAAAAAAAGGACCCCAATAAATAAAATTACAGATGAGAGAGTAGAAATAACCAACACTACAGAAATACAAATAATTATAATAGGATATTATGAAAAAGTGGGGCGCCTGGGTGGCTCAGTCAGTTGAGTGTCTGCCTTCAGCTCGGGTCATGATCCCAGGGTCCAGGGATGGAGCCCCGCATCAGGCTCCTTGCTCAGCAGGGAGCCTGCTTCTCCCTCTGCCTGCCACTCCCCCTACTTGTGCTCTCTTTCTCTGTCAGATAAATAAAATCTTTTAAAAATTATAAAAACCTGAATATTATTAAAAACTATATGCCAACAAATTGGACAACCTAGAAGAAATGGATAAATTCCTAGAAACATATAACCCACCAAAACTGAAGCAGGAAGAAATAGAAAATTTGAACAGATTGATTACCAGCAATGAAACTGAATCAGTAATCAAAAAACTCCCAACAAACAAAAGTCCAGGACCAGATGGCTTCATAGGCAAATTTTCCAAACATTTAAAGAAGATTTAATACCTATTTTTCTCAAAATATTCCAAAAACTAGAAAAGGAAGGAAAACTTCCAAATTCATTCTATGAGGCCAGCATTACCCTGATACCAAAACCAGATAAAGACACCATAAAAAAAGAGAACTATCGGCCAATATCTTTGATGAACATAGATGCAAAAACCATCAACAAAATACTAGCAAACCAAATACAACAAGACGTTAAAAAAATCGTTCACCATGATCAAGTGGGATTTATTCCTGGGTTGCAAGGGTGGTTCAATATTTACAAATGAATCAACATCACACCAATAAGAGGAAGGATAAGAATCAAATGTTGAATAGATGCAGAAAAAGCATGTGACAAAGTACAACATTCATTTAAAAAACACTCAACAAAGTAGGTTTAAAAGGAACATACCTCAACATAATAAATGCCATATATGAGAAACCCACAGCTAACATCAACTTCAACGGGAAAAACTGAGAGCCTTTCCCCTAACTAAGGTCAGAAACAAGATAAGGTTGTCCACTCTCACCACTTTTATTCAACATAGTACTGTAAGTCCTAGCCACAGCAATCTAGAAAACAACAACAAAAAAGGTATCCAAGTCAGTAAGGAAGAAGTACAACTTTCAGTATTTGCAGATGATGTGATACTATATAAAGAAAACCCAAAAGACTCTACCCAAAAACTGCTAGAACTGATCAATGAATTCAGTAACGTGGCAGAATACAAAATGAATCTACAGAAATCTGTTGCATTCCATACACCAATGAAGACGCGGAAAGAGAAATAAAAAAAAAACATTTAAAATTACACCAAAAATAATAAGATACCTAGGAATAAACCTAACCAAAGAGGTAAAAGACCTGTTCTCTGAAAACTATAAAATACTGATGAAAGAAATTGAAGATGACACAAGGAAATGGAAAGACATTCTATGTTCATAGATTGGAAGAACAATCTACACAGTTCATGCAATCCCTACCAAAATACCAACAGCATTTTTCACCGAGCTAGAACAAACATGCCTAAAATTTGTATAGAACCACAAAAGAACCCGAATAGCCAAATCAATCTTGAAAAGGAAAGCATATCTGGAGGCATCACAATTCCGGACTTCAAGTTATATTATAAAACTGTTTGGGGGCGCCTGGGTGGCTCAGATGGTTGAGCGTCTGCCTTCGGCTCAGGTCATGATCCCAGGGTCCTGGGATCGAGTCCCGCGTTGGGCTCCCTGCTCCTTGGGAGGCTGCTTCTCCCTCTGCCTCTCTCTCTCTCTCTGTCTCTCATGAATAAATAAATAAAATCTTTAAAAAAAAAACTGTTTGGGAAGACACAGGTAGCTGGAATTTATGGGGTAGGATCAAGAGAATAGTTCTCTGCAAAGAAGAGTCCCAGAACTGCGCATAGGAATTTTCTTAAAATTTTAATACTAAGTTGTGCATGTGCAGGGAGACTCCACATAGCCTAGCAGAGAACAACTGTTGGAGAGCTGTGAGCTGAACAGTGATTTTAGAAGTTACAAAGTACTGGGAAACAGGAAATTCAAAACACGCAGAGTGGATAAACACTTCTGAAAACCCTGGTAGTTGGCTAATACCCTAGAAAGTACACATTTTTAAGTGTAGGGCTAAGTTAGACCTAAAGCAAAGGCTACTCTAAATCTACCAGAAGCTTCAAAGTAGGCCTTGAAAGGATCAAACTGATTTGCCAGAAAATTAACTGGCTGCTATAAAAAAATCAATATTCTTGAAAGTAAGATAACAAAATCCAAATTCTCAACAACATAGTATCCATGATGTACAGTATACAATAAAAAATGACTAGGCATTCAAAAAAGCTGGAAAATGTGATCCATAAGCAGGAAAAAAAGCAATCAATAGAAATAGAACTTGAGATTACCCAGATACCGGAATTAGAAGGTAGTATAAATATGTTTATTAACTACATCCAAAACTAATGATGTGATGTATGGTGATTAACATAACAATAAAAAATTTAAAAAATGTGTATTAACTTAATGGAAAATATGGTCATAATGAATAAATGGACAATGATGAGAGACAAACTCTCTAGAGGCCTGATACACAAAGGAAGCCATTTAAGATTTCTTTCTAAGTCAGCATGACTATATATAAACTTTGTTCAAACCAAAAGTCTGATTTATGGTCAGCCACATTTGCATTGTACATCTGCTTTGTGAATGAGTAGCCTAAAGAAGAACCATCTTCTCCTTGAGATATTTATTGATCCATGCTCCTAATCCCTGCATTCCTTGACATTTAAAATTTGTGATTCCTGCCTATATGCTAATTATAATCTTTTGAGCTTTTACAAGATGTAAAAAATTATATATTCCTGTAAAAACTGTTCTTTCTCTGGAGCACTTTCTTTCCTGTGAAGAGCATGTTTCCTGGGCAGCTGTCCTAACTTGGGCTCAAATAAAACTCTCTTTCTTAGAGATTCTAAAAGGTTTGTTCATTTTGCATCAACAATAGGAACCTCCCCAGAAAAACAGAATGTATAAAATAGAACTGAAAATGGAAGCTTTATGGAGCACCTGAGTGGCTCAGTCGGTTAAGCAGCTGGCTCTTGGTTTCAGCTCAGGTCATGATCTCAGGGTCCTGGGATAATGCCCTGTGTGGGCTCCCCACTCAGTGGGGAGTCTGCTTATCCATCTCCCTCTGCCCCTCCTCCCGCTTACGCGCTCTCTCTCT
This sequence comes from Zalophus californianus, assembly GCF_009762305.2. Classification (NCBI taxonomy): domain Eukaryota; kingdom Metazoa; phylum Chordata; class Mammalia; order Carnivora; family Otariidae; genus Zalophus; species Zalophus californianus. Next base: position 44,623,308 of record NC_045611.1, read on the forward strand.
TAAATAAATAAATCTTAAAAGAAAATGGAAGTTTTCCAACTGAAAAAACTGAGATGAAAATTTCAGTGAATGTGCATAGGAACAGATGGGAGGCATCGGAAGAAACAGTCAGTAATCACCATGATAGATCAATAATGATCCAAACTGAAGTACAAAAAGGAAAAAGATTGAAAAAACTAAACAGAGGTACTTATGGAACAAGACTTATAAGTAAAGTTCTAGAATGAGAGGATTAACAGAATGTGGTAGGACAAAAACTATGACCAAAACTACCAAAATTCAACAAATAGAAAATCTTATAATCAGAGAAAAACAATACATAAAATATTGGGGAACAAAAATATGAATAATGCTGACTTAATTAGAAATAGTAGTAGCCAAAAGACCATGGAATAACATCTTTAAAGAGCTAAGGAGGGCGCCTGGGTGGCTCAGTCGTTAAGCGTCTGCCCTTCGGCTCAGGTCATGATCCCAGGGTCCTGGGATCGAGTCCCACATCGGGCTCCTTCCTCAGCAGGAAACCTGCTTCTTCCTCTCCCACTCCCCCTGCTTGTGTTTCCTCTCTCGCTATGTCTCTCTCTGTCAAATAAATAAAAAATCTTAAAAAAAAAAGAGCTAAGGAAAAGTATGTCAACTTAGAATTCTATTTCTAGAGAAAATATGCTTTTAAAATGAAGATGAAATAAGGATATAGTCAGATAATTTAAATTTAGATTATAACTAGCAGAACTGCAGTTTAGAAAATAGTAAAGGAAATTCTTCAGGTTGAAGAGAATTGACTTTAGATGAAAATACAGTACCAACAGGAAGGAAGGAAGAACATCAGTTATGGTCAATATAAAATAAATACATAAAGTATGTTTTCTTCTCTAAATGTTATTAATATATATGACTGTTTAAAGCAAAATAATGCAACACTGTGTAATGGGGTTTATAATGTATGTAGCTGGAAAAATCATGACAACAGTAGGACAAAGAATAAGAAGTGTAAATGAAATGATAATGTTTACAAGGTTCTTATATTTTACCTGGAGTAGTACAATATTAATTCTAAGTAAACTATGTTTAATAAGGATGCATATTTTAATCCCTACACCAACCTCTAACAAGATGCAGGAAGGTATAGCGTCCCTTCCTGGGGGCGCCTGAGTGGCTCAGTCGTTAAGTGTCTGCCTTTGGCTCAGGTCATGATCCCAGGGTCCTGGGATCGAGCCCCGCATGGGGCTCCCTGCTCCACGGGAAGCCTGCTTCTCCCTCTCCCACTCCCTTTGCTTGTGTTCCCTCTTTCACTGTGTCTCTCTCTGTCAAATAAATAAATAAAATCTTTAAAAAATAAAAAATAAAATTAATGAAATTAATTTAAAAAAAAAAAAGATGCAGGAAGGTAAAGAGCCAACAGAAAAATTCAAATATATCAGAAAAGATTGATCAATTCCCCCCAAAAAAGACAGGATAGTTAATTAAAAATGTGGCAAATAGAAATCAACCAAATAGTAAATACAAATACAACCAAAATATTAATTACATAAATATAAATGGACTAAATATTTCAATGAAAAGCCAGAGACTGTCACACTGGATAAAAAATGTGAAACCCAAATTACATGAAATCGGGGTGCCTGGGTGGCTCAGTCGTTAAGCATCTGCCTTTGGCTCTGGTCATGATCCCAGGGGAGCCCCGCATCGCATCGGGCTCCCTGCTCAGCGGGAGGCCTGTTTCTCCCTCTCCCACTCCCCTTGCTTGTGTTCCCTCTCCCGCTACTTCTCTCTGTCAAATAAATAAATAAAAAACCTTTTTAAAAAAATTACATGAGATCTACCAGAAACGTATTTTAAATATAAAATCACAGGTAGATTCAAGGGAAAAAAAAATGGAAAAAGATATACCAGCCAAGCAGTAAACATAAGAAAACTAGGCTGACTATACTAATACTAGACAAAATAGACATTAAGACGAGACATAGTAAAACGTTTCATAATAGAAGGGTCAATTCACTGGGAAGACATAATCATAAATGTGAAGATACCATATAGTTGAGCCTCAAAATACATGAAGCAAAAACTGAACCAACTCAAGGGAGAAATAGACAAATCCAGAATTATAGTTTTCATGTATCTCCTACTTCATATATATTCTATTTGCAAAATAAGATTGGCCTCAACATTTTTTATGATTTCTAAAGTTTTGTATTCTTTTTTTAAGTTTTATATTCTTGAGAGAAGAACAACTTCTTCTATCAATTAACTGTTGTATCAAAACATTTGAGATGGGGAGGATGCTGCAGTGGTGGATAAATCCTGCGGGATTAACCTATTCCTTTCCTAATGAACCCAGGACATGACAAATTCAATGATTACTCCCTTGAGAAAGACTTCCGAAGATATCTTCCTAATGTTCACTTTTCAAACCTCTTCATCAGGAAGACAAAAACATAAGTACTTAACAGAGCTTGAAAATACTTGAAGCAAAACCTGATGGAACTAAAGGGAAAACAGAAATAGACACACTTCTCTCATACCTCTGATTACTAGATTTTAAAAAATCAGTAAGGATAAAGGACATCTGAATGACAATTCATTAGTCCCCCCTTATCCTCAGAGGACACATTTCAAGACCCTCAGGGGATGCCTGGAAGGGCAGATGAACCCCCTATTGTTTTTCTTTCCAAACATACATGCCTATAATAAAATTTAATTTATAAATTAGGCACAGTAAGAGGTTAACAGAAATAATAATGAAATAGAACAATTATAACAATATGCTGTATAATATAACAAAAGTTATGTGAATGTGTTCTCTTTCTCAAAATATCTTACTTATTGGGCCGTACTCACCCTTCTTTTGTGACGTGAGGTGATAAAATGCCTAATAATGCAAGGAAGTGAGGTGACTGATGTACACATTTGTAACACAGCATTAGGCTACTATTAACCTTCTCACCAAACGAGGAGGGGATGGCAGTAGGGATGGTAACTAAAACTGAGGAAAGAGAAATGGCTGATAACGGGGTGGCGGGGCAAATTTATCTATCACCTTAACGTAACAGAATTTACAGAACAATTTGTTCAGAACTGCAAGAAGGAGGAAAAAAAAAAACGAGAAGTGGAAGGAAGGGAAGGAGGGAGAGCGAGGAAGCGCGAGCGATCTTTCTGTGTCGTCCGCTCCCCGTTCTACTACGGTTTGGGGATATTTTTATTGAGTACTTGATGTATATCCACATTCTACTTGGGCATATATACTGAGCACCTGCTGTGTGCCTAGTACGTATATTATGTGTTTGCTGGAGTCAAGACTTCTTTCTAAGACCTACCAGGGATTCCTCAGGAACAAACACGACGCCAAGCTCCCAGAACGCGTTCTGCCGGGGGCAGCCTTGAAGTCCCTCCCCTGGTAGCCCACCCTTAAGCCCCAAGGGCCTCCCAGAGGGCTCCTCAGCTCCAGCTAGCACCCGCGCTTGCGCACTCCGCGCAGGAATTTGGGGGCGAGGGCGGGCCCTACCTACCGAAGACTACATTTCCCACAGGCCTCTGCTCCTAGTTTCCTTCCGGCTTTCTTGCTGGTGTCGGCCCGGAGAGGTGAGTTGGTCGCGTGTATTGAGGAAATGGGCGCGGGGGTGGCGCGGGGGCGGCGCGGGCCTCTGTGTGAACCGGGTTGCACTGACTGTGGAATTTGTGACGCTGACTGGGCATCGGGTGCCCTGAGGCGTCCTTTCCTTTTCCGCTTAAGGGCTGCACATATCCCTCGGCCCAGAATGGCTCCGAGTTAGATGTATGAACCCCGGAGTGAAGGCCCCCAACAAAAAGACGCAGTCCTGAGAACAGCTCTCAGAACCACAGCTTAATCAGAGCTCCCTCGTAAGGAAACTACCATGACTTCGGAGACAGATTCCAGACTTGGCCTTTGTACTCGGCCTTTCTCTGATACCGGGAAGGCTGAGCTTTACCCCGGACTCCCTCTTAGTTCCATCGGGTTATGTGCGTGGTGGATGGTGGGAGCAAGTGTGATAGCGGGGGTGTGTTCTGAGTTAGCTAGGCGGGGCTGAGTGCCAAGAAAGGCTCAGTGCCTAAAGATTCCCGTCTCTTTTCCCCAATCCTGCTGATCTTTAGGAAGGAGAAAGGGGGAGATAAGCATTTGTATGTCTATATCTTCTTTGTTCCGCGAAATGTAACTTTTATTTTTCTGGACATGGAAACATTTGCATCTCCTGGAAAAGAATGCTGAAAATCAGTGCGGACTGAGGAGAAAAAAGCCCTTGCTTTAATCACGCTGGGAGAGAAGAGACAGAGAAAGCCAGCTGCAAAATTTATAGAAAGTATTATTTCATGCAATTGTGAAATGCTCTAACAACTCCCTCTTTGAAAGATTACAGCTGTTTTACCAGTGATGCTCCAGACTCGCTTTGCCATTTTTTATTACTGGAGATACCCAATTGCTAAACTACCCTCCCTTCAAGATAACCCTTAATCTCCAGTTAATCCCTGCCCTTCCTAGTCTCATCTCAGAAACCGCAACCATTCCGGAATTGTTCCCTGCTTCCCATACATCCTTCAAAATCCTTCAGTTGGAACTCAGCCCTTTACAAAAGAGCTTTTCTTCTCTTCCATTGCATTCCAACCCTTCCTGTGGAATTTCCTCCTTCTGTTGAGTCAATAAATGTGATTTTGTTGGACTATACAGGCTTGTTCCAGGTAGTCTTTAGCTGGTTAGGCTTTAACTCGGGAAATACCCCGTCCATAGACCTGGTGCTTTGCTCTTCTTTCCCAGTGAATGATACGGGTGATGAGGTTACTTCCTGCCTCCTCTCCAGTGGGTATTCCCATGAACATTTGGCAATCATTTAATTCCGTCTGTGAGCTGTTTCTTTCTAATCATTTAAATGGTTTGCAAATAAACCTCCTGAAGGGGGGAGGCCAACTGCAGAGCTTTATTTTAGGCTTTGATTTGTTGAGAGGATTACAGTTTAGTTGGAATCATATGGTAGGTGTCTTTGATCTTCACCACTGCCCTGAATTCAGAAGCAGGCAAAGGTAGGAGATAGTTTGGTGACAGGGTTTTCTGCTTTTGAGGTTTTTAAGGAGTTGAAATGTAACAGGGTTTTTAATGGGGAGGGCTGTGTTAACAAGGGAAGGGAATGGAAGATGTTAGTAGAAATTTGAGAAATGGTTTGAAGTTTTTGACAGCATGAGTGGTCAGGCCATATTATTTATGTGTTCTTATGAGAGGCAGTTTAGTTATGGAGCTAAATTACCAGTGTTCTGGTCCTGAAACTACCCCGTTAGAGCTGGGTGAAATTGGGGTAATTTATTTCATCTCTCTGCCATAGTTCCTTCATCTGTGAGAGGATAATGATAGAAACTGCTGTATAGGATTGCTATGAATAGATGAATTAATATATATAAAGCCCTCAGATAATGCTTGACACATAATAAGTGCTCAGTAGATTTAATTGTTACTATTATGTTATAATTCATCTTTTTTCTCATCACCCAGATCCAAAAATTGTGAGGATTTCCCCGCATTGGCTTCATCCATCCACGAACCCCCTTTTGTAAATTGTTGTTAATCAGGAGGAATTACTTATCAATGTGAAGTTTGAAATTTATTAGCTAGTGTTATAAGAGAGCAAGGCTGAGAAGCTCAAATTTTTATGGAAGAAGAGCAGAAGAGAATTTTCTTTAATAATTCTGGGAAAAAGTATGTAGTATTCTTCATCTTCAGTGATATAACTGACTTTTATTTAATGTTTATTTGCTACTCGAAGTGCTTTATTATATGTGATGTCTTATTTAATCTTCATAACGACCTTTTGAGATAGAATCTATAATTATCACCTTTTTTTATGGGAGGTGACTAAGGCTGAAAAGTTAAGTAACATGTCCAAGATCACAGTTAATAACTAGCAGAGCAGAGATTTGTATTCTGAAAGTGTCACACCAGAGCCTGTATTAGTAATTATAACAGTATACCAAGTCTCATTGTATATGCCTAAAAAAAAAATTCTTCCTGCCTTACTCAGTAACCTATCATGATGAAAGGAAGAGATACTAATCTTATGGTAGCAAGCACTATCAAGTTATGTCCAGCTTATACTGAAGCTATGGGGTCTGGAGGTAATGGATCTCATACAGTAAGATTTATGTCTCACAGGTTTTTGTGTGGGTGTGTTTTTTTAAATTTTATTTTAATTCCAGTATCGTTAACGATGTCTCACAGTTTTTATTTTAATGATGTTTTATGCAAAGTCAAATTAGTAGGACAAGGAGATCCAGTAGCCCTTGGAGGCTTCATAACGCATCTTAGCCCAAAACATCAGCTCAGAAATAAAATAAACTTATTCTCAGGGAAGATGTGAAAGGAAGCAGCCGTGAGACTGCTGTCTTTACTTAAGAGGCCTCAGTCAGGGATGTTTTACCATTCATTTCTAGATAGCACTCCAACATACATGGACAAATTCAATCATAGACTTGGTTCATGAATTAGAAGATGAAGTAAATAAAAAAGAAAAAAAAAGTGACTTGGGGCACCTGGGTGGCTCAGTCAGTTAAGCGTCTGCCTTTGGCTCAGGTCATGATCCCAGGGTCCTGGGATCGAGCCCCGCATCGGGCTCCCTGCTCCGCTGGAAGCCTGCTTCTCCCACTCCCACTCCCCCTGCTTGTGTTCCCTCTCTCACTGTCTCTCTCTCTGTCAAATAAATAAATAAAATCTTAAAAAAAGAAAGAAAGAAAAGTCACTCAGGAGAAAAGAACAGTTGTTCTTAGAGTATCCTGGGCTTTTTCCTCAGTTCAACAGAAGACTTAAAGAAAACCTTGAAATGGGGAAATTTTTGCCTTATTTGGCATAGTTGTGCATGTTAGGTTCACACTGTGTTTAATATGGTGGTGAGTGTTGCTGGCTGTTCCTGTAAACATTTTAACAGGTCCTTCTAGGCATATATGTGATTTTTTTTTCTGTCACAAGAATTTAATGCCACACATGTTGGGATTGATTTAATTTTTTTAAGTAGGCTACACACCTAGTGTGGACCCCAACTAGGGGTTCAAACTCACGACCCTGAGATCAGGACCTGAGCTAAGATCAAGAGTCCGACGCTAACCAACTAAGCCACCCAGGTGCTCCATGGGATTTTTTTTTTTAAACACACTGGCTTCACCCATTTCATCAAAATTAGGGCAACATCATCACTTTTTAATATGTGCCTGGTTTTCAGTGATATAGATGCACTACTGTTTAATCATCCAGTTAGATTCTTTTCAGCTTTTATTCATTGTAAACCATACCTGTCAGCATACCTCTGCCAATATCTTTATATACATGTGCAAATAGTTTCTTTAGTCTTAGAAGTGGAGTTCCGGGGGCACCTGGGTGGCTCAGTCGTTAGGCGTCTGCCTTCGGCTCAGGTCATGATCCCAGGGTCCTGGGATCGAGCCCTGCATCGGGCTCCCTGCTCGGTGGGGATCCTGCTTCTCCTTCTCCCACTCCCCTGCATGTGTTCCCTCTCTCGCTGTGTCTCTCCCTGTAAAATAAATAAATAAAATCTTAAAAAAAAAAAAAGGAGTGGAGTTCCGGGACCTGGTCCATAGGGTTTACTGGGTTATAACATTTAAATGCTGCTTCACATAGTTCTAAATTTGGTCCAACACAGTGCCCATTTCCTCCTGACCTTGCTAATCTGGGACATCATCAGTCTTTTAGACCTCCCAGTCCTGTCACTGTAAGAGTATAATTTTTGTGTGTGTTTCACACACATCTCGTTAATTAGTAGTGATGCTTAGTATCTTTTGAAAGTATTTTTTTTTTTTTAATGAATTACCCTTGCTCAGGTTCCTCTCAGTGCAGTAGAAATCTGGTCTTCAGAGGCAAAAACCAAAGTTGAAAGATGACTTTTTAGTTAGAGAAATGTGAACTCGGAACAAAGCTTTGCCGCTTAATCACTGTGAATTTGGGCAAATGATTTCACCCCTGAGCATTGGTTTCCTGATCCACTGAGAGATAAGAAGAAATACATAGCAGAGCGGTGCTGAGGGTCATGGGGTGATGTACCTAAAGCACCCATCACATAACAGTTCTCCATGAATGTTGTTGACTAAGTGCAGTGGTCATGGTATGAGGGGTGGTGCAAAGGATGTCATGGTGTGAGAGGTCCTGATTGGGAAACAGGGTAGTGAATTGTTTGGGCTGGGGAAAGGCCAGTGGCAGCAGCTGCCAGGCTCAGTCTGTGTGGTTTTCAGGCTTTGTATTTAGGAAGTTCAGGCAGGATCCTGGGAGCTCAAGAGGCTGTATGTGGGTGGTATGGCCCTTTCTCAGCCCTGAAAAGTACTGGAGGGAGGAGGAGTCCAACGTCAGGACCAGATCTAGATTGCCAGATGGGGAGTCCTCCGAAGTATTCAGGCTTCTATACCAAACCCATCATTGTTCAGCTGGATCTTCTCAGGGCTTGGATTTCTTCAGACTTCTTATAGTCTCCTCTAGTTGTTGTGAGTATGGGTCAGGGTGGCTATAGTGGTGGAAAATATTTAGGAAGTGGGAAGGGAAAAGGAAAAAGCTCATTTACATAAGTCATTTTGGGATCTCCGAGTTACATTTGATTTCATGGCCTCTTTTTTTTCTTCCAGATCTGGCTTATCAGGGCTCTGCAATTCTCCAAAAGAGAAATCTTAAAAAGGACTGACCAGTTCTTGTATTTCGAAACCATGGCCCATGTAAGTTGATGTTCTTTTCTCCTTTTTGAAATATTGTTGATCTCTAGGTCATGTGTACATACTCAGTCCTTATCCTGAAACTTCTTATTTAACAGAACTCTGCCCAAGAACTTGCTTTAGTTACTTTCAGTCTTGTGAAGGTTGGGGACAAATAGCCCAGTGTCCTTTCTACGTGCCCTTCCCTCTTCTCCACTAATGTGGACCATCTCTTAGCTCCAAAATCTTCTGTCAAGAGCCATCAGGGAGCAAAAGTGAAATACCTTGAGAAAAATGTAGGCATTCTCTGTAGAATATCCCCTTGTTAACATTTTCCAATAGAACAGCTTTTGATTTTAAGATTTAAACTTCAGAGAAAGTATATTTCTCTGAATACAGTGATTTTTAGTCTGGTTTTTATGTAGGAAAAATTTGTGTCCCCAGTACACAATTTGACATCTTTTCAAAGTTTTTGAGCTTTTTATTGACATGTAACATGCATAGAGAAAAGTGCTCAAGTCCTAAGTGTGTAGCTGAATGAATTTTCATAAATTGAGCATATCTGTGCCATCAGCACTCAGGTCAAGAAAGAGAATATTGCTAGTACCTCAGATGCCCCCCTTTCAGTCACTCCCTGCCCACCCAGCCCAGATATAACCACTATCCTGACTTTTTTTTTTTAAGATTTTATTTTATTTATTAGAGAGAGAGAGAGCTCATGAGTAGGGGGAAGGAAAGGAGGGAGAAGCAGACTCCTCGCTGAGCAGGGAAGCCCAATGCAGGGCTCGATCCCACAGGACCCCAGGATCATGACCTGAGTCGAAAGTAGCTGCTTAACTGACTAAGCCACCCAGGCGCCCCCACTATCCTGACTTCTAACATTACAAATGAATTTGGCCTATTTTTAGAACTTTATATAAGTGAAATTGTATAGTTCAGTACAACCTTTTTTAACAAAAAATAATGTGCAAGAGATTCTTGTTATATTTCACATATAATTGCTAGACTATCAGAACCATCTATAGATGTTTTGAGATGCATGCAAGTATCATTAAAGAGATGTGTGTATCTGGTGCTGCTGGTGAGAATGGAGGGTATCAGAGCATCATACTGCGTGTGAGTCATAACTGAGTGTTAGGTTCTTGTTGAAGTGCATTTTCATAGTGCACGTAACATGTAGTTCTTGTGTAGTATAGAATGAGTTTCCAAAAAGTTGGAGAAGTATTGAAGAAATTGTGGGGAAAGACACAAAGCAAGTGAGAAAAGTGAATTCAGTAAAAGAGACAATGAAAATACTAAAGCTAAAGATACGTGTGCAATAACTAACCCATGTAATTCTATACTGGAGGGAGCTGTGAGGCTATTTGGAAGCTTGGAATTGATGTATAATGCAGTGGAGTTCTTTGCTTTAAAATGATGGGAAAATAGGTACCTGTTTAATAATGTAGTGTTAGAATGTCTGATATTCAGGAATGGGTTATTGATATTAAGTGGGAGATTCTTGTTTTGAAAACTTTCCTTGAAGATTTGTGGTTTGATGAAAGAGAGAATTTGGTCCTGCTTGACTGCCTAGAGGGAAAACTCCAGACTTCTTCACAGATGTGTTTTCCAAGTACATAAGATGAGATTTAGTGTTGGCTGGTGTCAGTCTCTGTATGTGTTGATATCTTATGGTATGTATGTAAGGCTTTTGGGATGGGGTGGATTCGTTAGGGATGTAATTGGGGCCTTAAATTTTAAGGCCTAAAATTTCATATGCTGACTTGATATCTTAACAGGGCTCCAAAGTCCTAATCATGAGTTTCCCTGCTTTTGCCAAATAAGTTCTCCATCCAGCAGAAAAGACTCCCACCTGGCTAGCTTTCCTATCAGGCAGATGACCTAAACCCCTCCTGGTCCTCACTCTAAAGGGTTCTACCTCCCTGCTGGCCCAAAGAATTATTCAAACAAACCAGTCACATCCTCCTGTGGGAATCAGGGACACCTTACCCTCTTTTTACTACAAAGCCTGCCTCCCACAGACCCTGCTTGTTCACTCCATTCCTGAGTGCAACCTCTGTGTGGCCCTGCATGACGTGTGGTGTTCTCCTCCCCTGGGCTGTGAGTATACATGTCTAATAAATGCTGTCAATCTCATCTGTCCGGTGTCAGGAATTGAGCCACCTCATTAATATTTAGGGCAGGGGATCTCTCCCTCACAAGTGGGGTGATTAGGAGGTAATCAGAATGGAACTGCAAAGAGAGAGCTCAAGAATCATCTCCAGCAAACCCTGAGAGAAGAATACCAGGAGCAAAGTCCATTGTGTAATTTTATGGGATGTATGGGTTTAAAGCAAGGTTTCTCAACCTTGGGACTATTAATATTTTGAGCCAAAGAATCTTTCATTGTGGGGGCTTGTCCTCTGCATTGCTGGATATCTAACAGTATCCCTGGCCTTTACCAATTAGATGCCTGTAACACATTCCTTCCCCCCTAGTGGTGACAATCAAAATTGTCTCCAGACATGGCCAGATGTCTTCTGGGGAGTGAAATCACTCCTTATTGAAAACCACTGGTCCAGAGTGACGTCATCATGGTTCAGTATCCTCTAACTCAGGAATGAGGAAGGGTGTTCAGTGAGGGATGACGGATGATAAAGACTAAGAAGGTCATCCAGATGTGTAAGTAATAGATAATGTAGGCTGTGAGAGCTGAGGAAGATTTTTGAAATTGAACTGAATTAAAATATCTAAATCAAAAAGAAAAAGACTGAATCTGATATATTCAAAATGTGGACTACCATGTAGCAATTTCTTTAAAGTTGACTAAAGAAGTGGTCCTTATAGGGAAAATGTTTGTAAGAAAATCTGACTTTATGATGAACTTGAGTCTATTTTCTTAGAAGAGATAGTGTAGTACATTTGGGAGAAGTTTTTATCAGTATTTTTTCACGATCATTAAAGGGAAAAGAAGGTGGAAGACGTTTCCCATGAATTTGTTGTGGAGACACAGAGCTTGTAGAAGTCTTGTGTTTAGGGTTTCATTTAATTGGGATTTTTTTTGCTTATTTTATTCATTTCCACATATTTTGGGGTAAAAAGTTAATCTTACCTGCAGCCACAGGACTATTCAAGACATGCAGAACTCTCCTTCAGTGATACTAATTTTCTTACCGTCCCCGACACATAAGCCCTACCCCATTTGCTTGTTATGTGAACCCTTCTCTCCATTGCAGTCCTCAATCTCCTCCCTTTTCATTTAAAAAATATTTCATTTATTTTCACAGGTAATACATGAGTCTTATTTTTTCAGGGTTCAGTGACATTCAGGGACGTGGCCATAGACTTCTCACAGGAAGAATGGGAATTCCTGGACTCAGCTCAGAGGGACTTATATAGGGATGTGATGTGGGAGAATTATAGCAATTTCATCTCACTAGGTAAGGCTATTTATCCCAAACTCTGTTGGATTTCTCTACTGTCAATTTTAGGAAAATGTTTTGAGAAACTAGATACATTTTTTTCTCTCTGTTCCAAAGGAATGGTTTTAGCTTTGTAAGGTTGGAAATAGGCTCCTCTATTTAATATTTCATCACTTTCATCCGGCTCTGCCCTTCACATTTTTCTTCAGGCTCTGTAATTTACTTGTTTCATTGGTATCCAAGGGCTGGGCTTGAATTCTGGGTTGCTTACAACAGAAGCATTGTCCAAGAAATCAGATTTTACATTATATTTGAGCCCAGAATTGATACAAATCCTTAATACTCCTTTCTAATCCACCTGCAAGGAGAGTACCTAAACACAGGGGTTTTGAGTCTCTCTAAAAATCAGGGGAGCCTATAGAACTTACAAAGTATGAGATGGATCCACAAAGTCCATTTAAAACTCAAGTAAACACATTCTGTTTCCTCTAACAGACATATTCAGTTCTTCCTGCTCTGTGGTTGAAATTTAAAAACTAAGAACTTTGCATTTAACATTGAATAAATAATCCTAGAAAGGATCAGAAGAAGTCTTGGGAAGACACTCTCCTGTCAGCAAATTGATAACAATAAAAATAGCCAATACACACACATATGTGTGTGTGTGTATGTATGTTTGTGTATATATAACTTTATATATTTGTACTTAGATACTATCCAGACCATTATGCGTTATTAATTCTCACAACTCTATCAGAAATATACTATGATTATCCTTATTTCAGATGAGAAAACTTAGGCATAGAAGGTTAATAATTGGCTGAGGTAACACAACAACAAAGGCAGGATTTAAACTCAGGCAGTCTGGATCCAGACTCTGTGTTCTCAACCACTACACAAGACTGCCTCTCAACAGAGCTAGTATGAGTTTAAATTATATTCAGGCCTGTTCTTAACCATCTGTTCCTTGTGCTCCTAAAGTTACCCTCATATGAGTGCTCTTCAATTCCCTTGCATTTCTTTGCTGTTAGGCTTTATAAAGTACCATTTTGATCTGTAGTTAATTACAAACTTAACCAAATTTGAACCTGACTTTTAGACTTATAATTTCATGTCACATTATCTTTTAAGGAGAACCTTCCATTTCTAAACCAGATGTGATTACCTTATTGGATGAAGGGAAAGAGCCCTGGATGGTTGTGAGGGAAGGGACCAGAAGACACTACTCTGGTGAGTGAGGGCTGAGCAGGATGGGGAATTAATTACTGCAGATAATTAGCCAAGCCTGTTAGCCTTGAGATGTTGTTGGAAATCTCTCTTCAGAATTTTGGACGCCAAAGGAACTTCTTATTGACCTTGATTACAACTGTTTTTCTCCTTTCTCATATTTTTCTCCTACTTCAAAGAGAGGAGCTGTTCTCAGTAGAAGAAAAAAAGATGACAAATAAACATAAGAACTGAAATCAACAAGATAGAAAAAGTAGAGAAAATTAATAAAGCCAAAATTTGATTCCTTGAAAAGATCAACAAAGTTGGTAAACACTAGCTTGACTCATCAAGAAAAAAAAAGGCAACAATTGCAAATACTAGGAATGAAAGAGTAACTGGGTTATCACTTAACACCCTGTAGGCATTAAAAGAATAGTGAGAGAATACCATAAGTAATTTTATGCCAATAAATTGGACATCTTAAATGAAATGGAAAAACTCCTTGAAAAACACAATTACCAGAACTGATACAAGATTAGGGCGCCTGGGTGGCTCAGTTGTTAAGCGTCTGCCTTCGGCTCAGGTCATGATCTCAGGGTCCTGGGATCGAGTCCCACATCGGGCTCCTTGCTCTGCAGGAAGCCTGCTTCTCCCTCTCCCACTCCCCCTGCTTGTGTTCCTGCTCTCGCTGTCTCTCTCTCTGTCAAATAAATAAATAAATAAATAAATAAATAAATAAATAAATAAAAGAACTGATACAAGATTAAAAAAAAATGAGTAACCTTATATCTATCAAAATAATTGAATTCATTATCAGAAATCTTTCCACAAAGAAAACACCAGGTTCAGATGGCTTCACTGGTGAATTCTACTAAATATTTAAGGAAGAACTAGCAGCAGTATTACACAATTTCCTTCAGAAAAGGAAAGAACAGCTCCCAAATCATTTTCCGAAAATAGTGTAACTCGTATATTGTGTCCTGACGAATTACTACAGGGGAAAAAAATTACAGGCTCATTGTCCTTCATGAACATAGATGTAAAATCCTTGAGAAAATATTAGTAAATTAAATCCAGCAATAAAAATGATGATCAAGTAGGGTTTATCCCAGGAATGCAAGCTTGGCTTAACCGTCAAAAATTAATTAGTGTGAAAAAAATGAATCCATGTCATTCACCATATTAACAGGAATGAGAGAAACCATGTGATTGTGTCCATAGATGTAGAAATAGCATATGACAAAATTCAGCATCCATGCATGATAAAAATTTTCAGGAAACCAGAAATTGAAGAGAACTTCCTCAAAAAATACTACTTAAAGAAAAACACTACATCATAAACTTCATCGTACTTGATTGAAGAATTTTCCCCCTAAGATTGGGAACGAGGCAAAAGTGCCCACTTTTCCCATATCTATTTAACATGTATTGAAGGTCCTAGGATTGCAATATGGCAAGGAAAATAAGAGACATAAAATCGAAAAGGAAGAAGTTAAACTCTGTTTGGAGATGGCATGATTGTGTAGATAGAAAATCCTAAGGAATCAAAACAGCAACTACTCAAAGTAATAAATGAAGATCACAGTAAAATCACAGGATACAAAGTTAATATATAAAAATCAGTTGTGTTTTTATATACTAGAAGTGAAAAAAATAAGGAATTTAAAGTAAATTAAGTCAATTAAGAAAATTGAAAGCAAATTAAGTTAATTTGCATTAGTGTCGAAAACCAAAAATACTAAGGAATAAATTTAACAAAACATGCAAGACCTCCACACAAAAAAATCATAGAACATTGCTAAGAGAAATTAAAGACCTAAATAAGTGGAAAGAGACTGTTTTGGGGATGGGAAGACTCATTATTGTTAAAATGTCAATTTTATAGTTTTAACAAGCTGATTCCAAAATTGATATGGAAAACCAATGGTCTTAGCATTTCTAAGATAATCTTGGAAAAGGAAGAATATATTATAGGACTTAGACTACATGACTTCAAGATACTTCAAGATTCATTATAACTACAGTAATCAGGGGCGCCTGGGTGGCTCAGTTGGTTAAGCATCTGCTTTTGGCTTGGGTCATGATCCCAGGGTCCTGGGATCGAGCCCCACATCAGGCTCCCCCTGCTCTGTGGGGAATCTGCTTCTCTCCCTCTGCCTGCAGCTCCCCTGCTTGTGCTCTCTCTGTCAAATAAATAAATAAAATCTTTTAAAGAACTACAGTAATCAGTGGGCACCTGTGTGGCTCAGTATGTTGAGTGTCCAACTCTTAGCTTCAGCTCAGGTTGTGAGGGCGAGCCCTGCATCAGGCTCCAGACTCAGTGAGGAGTCTGAGATTCTCTCCCTTCGTCCCCCGCTGACATTATCTCTCTATCTCTCTCAAATTAATAAATCTTAAATAAAACTACAGTAATCAAGACATTGCGTATTGGTAAGGATCAACAGACAGAACAGAACAAAGACCTTAGAGGTAGAACTCACACTTAAAAGATCATTTATTTTTTGACAAAGGCACCAAAACATTCCAATGGGGAAGGGAAAGTTTTTTCAACAAATGGTGCTGGGTAACTGGGAAAAAAATCCTGACCCCCTACCTGCTCCCCAAATTAAGATGTATTTTAGACCTAAATATAAAAACTAAACATAAAAAATATAAAAAGCCAAATATAAAAGCTAAACTTGAAAAATAAAAAAATTTAAAATTCAATACAAATTTTATATAAAAAACATGAAAGCTAGGGATGCCTGACTGGTTCAGTCAGAGGAGCATGCACCTCTTGATCTTGGGGTTGTGGGGTGTAGAGATTACTAAAAATAATAAGAAAATAAACGAAAGCTAAACATAAAGCTTTTAGAAGAAAACTAGGAGAATTTCTTGGTTTGAATATTATACTATGGTTATGTAAGATGTTAACATTGAGAGAGGCTGGGTGAAGGTTGCATCAGATTTTCCTGTATATTTCTCGGCAACCTCATAGGAATCTACAGTTTTTTCAAAATAAAAAGGAAACAAAAATGTCCCATTAGGGATGATGGGTAAAAAATTTGAACAAAGAGAGGGGCCACTCTTTTTTATGATCAATGACTATAATTCATTTATATATAAATCTGTGTTAGCTTGAGCTGCCATAACAAAATACCATAGATTGGGTGACTTAAACAACAGAAATTTGTTTACCATCGTTCTGGAGGTTGGAAGTCTGAGATTAGCATTTGGGGGCTCTGATGAGGGCTCTCTTCCTTTCTGGCAGATCTTCCCTTCTCACATTTTCCTCACATGGCAGAGAGAGAGAAAAAGGAGAGAGGGAGAGAGAGACCTCTTATAAGGCCCCCAATCCTATTGGATTAGGAGCTTTATGACTTCATTTAACCTTAATTGTCATCTAAAAACACTATTTCCAAATATAGTCAGGGTGGGTGGTCAGGGCTTCAATGTATAATTTGGGGCAGGACACAATTCAGTCCATAGCAATATCTATCTATATAGGATTCAGTTTCTTTCTGGCTTCTGTTTTGATTAGTTTATATGTCTTTTGTTGCCTACAAATACATTCGTTCATTGAGTACCTAGTCGGAACCATGCACTGTGCCAGCCTCCAGTGGAACAATTGTGAACAAGAGTGGTAGGTTCCAGCAGTCATGTTTATATATATATTTTTAAAGATTTTATTTATTTATTTGACAGAGAGAGGGAACACAAGCAGGGGGAGTGGGAGAGGGAGAAGCAGGCTTCCCACGGAGCAGGGAGCCCGATGCGGGGCTTGATCCTAGGACCCCGGGATCATGACCTGAACCGAAGGCAGATGCTTAACAACTGAGCTACCCAGGCGCCTGGCATGTGACTTTTAAATGTGAAAAGAGCCATTGGAAACTTTTGAGCAGGGGAATTACATGAGCTGATTTGTCCTATAATTATCACTCTATGGAGAACAGATTGAATAGGGGCAAGATGGGAAGAAGGAAGACCAGTTAGGAGGTTATTTTTCTTTTGTCCCAGTTGAAGATGATAGTGGTTTTGATTGGAATGGTAGTGACGGGAGGTAGAGTTAGATTCATGGTAGATGTGCCCAGTACATGTTGGTCTGCTCCTCTGTCTGGATACTTTCCTCACCTTACTTGGATTTCAACAACCTGCCTGAGGCTGCCCCGATCAGTGGATGCCCTCTTTACCCGGATTGGACTCCTCACACAGCGTCCTTCCCCCAATATGGATAAGAAGCATCTTTGTCCTTTAATTGTTCTTTTATCCATCTACATTTAAGTAATTTTCTTATGTATTCAGGTGCAAATCTACTGTCTTCCTAATTTTTTCCGTTTGTTCAACTTATTCTTTCTTCCTTTTCTTCCTCTCCTGCCTTTTCTGGATTAATAAACTATTTTGATTTTAGCTTTTGCCTCTTGAGTGTATTAGTTACATATACTTTTAGTTTTCTTCTCAGAGTTGCCCTAGAGATTAAAACATGGATTCTTTACTTACTACATTGTACCTTAAATTAATTCCTTTATATCTTTCCCAATATCGTGAAGATATTAGTAACATTCTATTTAGTTAGGTTTTATTTATTTATTTGAGAGAGAGAGAGCACAAGCAAGGGGAGCAGCAGAGGGAGAGGGAGAAGCAGGCTGCCTGCTGAGCAGGGAGCCCGATGTGGGGCTCGATCCCAGGACCCTGGGATCATGACCTGAGCCGAAGGCAGATGCCTAACGCCTGAGCCACCCAGGCACCCCAGTTTTGAAAAATTCTTGGTTGTTATATTTTCAAGTATTGTTTCCCATTTTTGCTCTTCTCTCTTTCTGGGACTCCGGTTACACATATGTGAAACCTTTTTAAACTGTTGCATATATCTTTTATGTTCTTTTCTGTTTTTTCCTTTTTTCTTATTTTTTATTCCTGTGCTGCTTCTATAAACCCATTTCCTAGTTCACTGATCTTCTTTTCTGCTAAGTCTAATCTGTTAAAGATATCTGTTAAATTCTTAATTTTAGCTATTGTATTTTTCAGTTATGAGATTTCTGTTTGGAGATATATATATACACATATATATGTATTTTTTATACATACATATAAATATATGCTTTTTTAAAAGATTTTATATATACATATATAATTTGTTTTGCTTTTTTTGAGAGATTGGAGGGGTGAAGGAGAGGGAGAGAGAGAATCTTAAGCAAGATTTGGGGTTTGTTATTTAATGGTAAATGGACTTTAGAGATTGTTTCTGCCACTAGGGAAGCTTAGGGGTAAGGAACTAACAGAATACCAAAGAGAAAATTAATAAATTAATAAATATTCCAAAATTGGGACAAAGAAGAGCAACCTGTTGCTGGGATAGAATATAGAGTGCATAGTTTTAAACAGGATCAGCAGGAATGGCTTTTTGGAAGAAGTGATTTTTGACTGAGACCTGATGAAGGAAAGCCAACCATGCAGGCAGAGAATTTCTCAAAGAAGGAACAACCTGTGAAAGGTCCTATTTAATGGGAACAGTGGTAGTGCCTTTTGTGAGCTGAAAAGGGCCTTTGTGGCATAAACAGAGAGAGTAAATGAGAGGCGTTGATAAGCAGATAAGCAGCTTATTATCTATGTTCAGGTATTTATATTTGATTCTAAATATAAAGAGAAAGCATTAAAAACATTTAAGTAGAGAGACTCAAATATTGATCAGCATCAGAATCATTTGCTGGAGAATTTAAATAAGTACAAAACAAAAACATGCCCAGGACTTAATCCTGTAGTTTATGTTGCAGTCCGTTTAAAAATGCCTCTGTATAGTTTTAAGAAATCTTCAGGTAATTCTTATCACTGATGTAACTCCTTTCCCTAATCACCAATCTTACCTCCAGTCCTGGACTCCATTCTCTGTGTTTCCTTTGCCTTTTTTTCTCTTTTTTTAATGTATGAGAATACAGTGTGTTCCATAATACAATTAATAACCCTCAATACAAATTAGCTTAATAATGATATGGAATAGGGAATGATAGCAGTATAGTGTGAGAGTTAGGTGGTTCACAGGTCATTTTCCTACTTGAATGAAGCCAGAATAGAAGTAGACTTATAACATTCAGCAGGAAAGGCAAAGTGTTCAATGTGATATTTTATTGTTGGTGGCCCTTTCACCTCTATATGAAAAAAATCAATAATAAGTGTCTGGATCCAGGACTTTCTCCCCAGAGATAGATGCCATCAACCTTGCATGGCTTCTAGCTGGAGACAGGTCACATTTTACCCTATTCCCACCTCAATGGTAGCCTTGCTGGCTCAGGGGTTTTTGTTTGTTTGTTTGTTTTGTTTTGTTTTGTTTAAGATTTTATTCATTTATTTGAGAGAGAGAGAGAGAGCACAAGCAGGGGCAGCTACAGAGGGAGAGGGAGAAGCAGACTCCTCACCGGGCAGGGAGCCCAACATGGGACTCGATCCCAGGACCCCGGGTTCACGACCTGAGCTGAAGGCAGAGGCTCAGCTGACTGAGCCACCCAGGCGCCCCTCAGGGCTTCTTGTTCATTGCAATGTCTCAGCATCTGAAATCTAGCTTTTCTACTTTTTTGTGTGTGCATTTCAGTATCCATGAAGTGGCCTTCAGCCGTGTTGAACTGCCTTTTGAGTTTTATCTCTTGAAATATCAATTATTATATTTGTTAGCGCTCTGCCAATAAAGTTGCATGGGTTTGAGTGGTCTTCTCTAGCACTGTTTTCTTCATAAACTCTTAATTTTTTGGTGTGTAATTTTGCAGAAGATAAGGGTTTTTTTAGGTACACATATGTGGTATTGTAGCAGAAATGCCCGTTTTAGAGATCTCTAATCCATTCACTTGTAATAAGCATTATTTTAGGTGCCTTTTATTTCTCTATAGAAGTCTTTCTTCTGTCACAGGAAAATAGTGTGTGTTTGCCTTCTGTTTTCTTTCAGATTTGGAGTCCAGATATAGGACCAATACTTTATCTCCAGAAAAGGACATTTATGAAATATATTCATTCCAGTGGGAGATAATGGAAAGAATTAAAAGCTATAGTCTTCAGGACTCCATTTTTAGAAATGATTGGGAATGCAAAGGCAAGATTGAGGGGCAAAAGGAACCACAAGAGGGATATTTTGGGGCAAGTGAAAATTACTTCTGAAAAATGACCACTTACAAAAAGCATAATTTTCTTGCTGAATATCAGAGAGTTCATAATGGAGAAAAGTTGTATGAATGTAAGGAATGTAGAAAGACCTTTATTCGTCGCTCAACACTTAGTCAACATCTGAGAATTCATACTGGTGAGAAACCTTATAAATGTAAGGAATGTGGGCAGGCATTTAGACAGCGTGCGCACCTTATTCGACATCACAAACTTCATACCGGTGAGAAGCCCTATGAATGTAAGGAATGTGGGAAGGCCTTTACAGTGCTCCAAGAACTTACTCAACATCAGAGACTCCATACTGGTGAAAAGCCCTATGAATGTAAGGAGTGTGGAAAGGCCTTCAGAGTGCATCAGCAACTTGCTCGACATCAGAGAATTCACACTGGTGAGAAACCCTATGAATGTAAGGCATGTGGGAAGACCTTTAGGCAGTGTACACACCTTACTCGACATCAGAGACTTCATACTGCTGAGAAGCTCTATGAATGTAAGGAATGTGGGAAAGCCTTTGTATGTGGTCCAGACCTTAGAGTACATCAGAAAATTCATTTTGGTGAGAAACCTTATGAATGTAAGGAATGTGGAAAGGCTTTTAGAATATGCCAACAACTTACTGTCCATCAGAGTATTCATACTGGTGAGAAACCCTATGAATGTAAGGAATGTGGGAAGACTTTTAGACTAAGGCAGCAACTTGTTCGCCATCAGAGAATCCATACTCGTGAGAAACCCTATGAATGTATGGAGTGCTGGAAGACCTTTAGTAGTTACTCACAACTTATTTCACATCAGAGCATTCATATTGGTGAAAGACCTTATGAATGTGAAGAATGTGGGAAGGCCTTTAGATTGCTCTCACAACTTACCCAACATCAGAGTATTCATACTGGTGAGAAACCTTATGAATGTAAGGAATGCAGAAAACCTTTTAGACTGCTGTCACAACTTACTCAGCATCAGAGTATTCATACTGGTGAGAAACCTTATGAATGTAAGGAATGTGGTAAGGCTTTCAGACTTTATTCATTCCTTACTCAGCACCAGAGAATTCATACTGGAGAGAAACCCTACAAATGTAAGGAATGTAAGAAGGCCTTTAGACAACATTCACACCTTACTCAACATCAGAAAATTCATAATGGGGTTTAGTATGAGAAAGCCTTCAATTGTACATTATGTTACAGAATATCTGAAAATTCATTTTTGAGAAATTTGCTTCATGCTTCAACTAAGCATAAGAAATTTTATATTATTGAAAAAAATATGTTGCTTTAAAAGCCTTCTATCACCATTCAGACATTGTTTATCTTCAGCAAATTTGTATGAGGGAATAATATAATGAATGTAGGGAAATCTTTAGCCTTATCTATCATTATCCCCATTTCACTCCTTTATTACAGTGTGTTATTGGACAAGGTACTTAAACTTCTGTGCCTCATTTTGCTCACTTGTAAAACGGTGATAATAGTACCTATGTATATTAGTTATTTATTGCTGTGTAATAAATTACCACAAACTTAGTAGCTTAAAATAATATACATTATCTCACAATTTCTATGGGTCAGTTGTCTGGGCATAACTTTGTTGGGTCTTCTGCTTCAGGGTCTCTCACAGAGCTAAACTAAAGGTTTCAGCCAGGGTTGGGTCTCATCTGAAGGCTCAACAGGGAAAGGGATCCATATCCAACCTCACATGGTTGTTGGCTCTTGCACTGAGGTCCACAGTTTCTAGCTGGCTGATGGCTGACCTTAGTTCCTTGCCACATGTGTTTCTTCAACACGACTGCTTATTAAGTGTGCAAGCCAAGAATGCAGTAGAGTCTACTAGCATCATAGAAGCTATAATCTTGTATGATCTAATCACCAGAGTAACACCTTTTCGTCACTTTTGCTGTATTCTACTGGTTAGAAGCAGGTTACTGGGTCACCGCACACTCAAGGGTAGAGGATTACACAAGAGTATGAATACCAGGCTGTAGGGACCATTTCAGAGTCAGCCTGCCACACTGTGTAATAGGATTGTCTTAAGGATTAAGTAGTTAATGCTTGGAAAATAGCCACATAGCATGTTTTCTGTAAATAATATCTACAATTGTTATCATTAGTGTTAGTGAATTCATATGAAAGGAATTTACTCTAGAAGTAGTAAATGTAGAAATGCCTCATGTCACTGCTCAGTACTTAACTAAACTTAAGATAATTTATTCCAGATAAAATCTAAGAGGTTATATTGAATGTGGGAAGTTCTTCATCATTTGAGCTGCATCAATCATTTCGTGCTGAAAAGAAACCTTACGAATGTCACGAATGTGAGGTTAAGAGTACAACTGTTGAAGAATCAGAAAAATACGAAATTATTTTCCCATAATAAATTCCAAAAAGTAAATGTTTTGCAATCCCTATTGCCTGGCCACTGTTAAAGCTTAATTAGAAACATCAAAAAGATGGCAGAAAGGAAACCAGTTGGAAATTTAATAATGTGCGTGTGTGTGTGTGTGTGTGTGTGTATACATGTATGTAAAACTCATATAAAAGATCATCATTCCATTACAGGCAGTGTATGGTTTGATGTTCAAATTGCCCCATCTTCAACCAGTGGGAGTTGGGTCTTTTGACATGACCCCACTAGTAGTTTGATAGTTTACTTGGTTACGGCTGCAGTCTGGTCAGCAATGGAAGATGCTTGGGCACCAACTCATCCTGAAAATTGGTAAGGGGAAAAATAAGCATTTTTTTTGCTTTTTCCTTGTGAACCAAGTTTCAGGGCCACCAGAAGCTCCTCAGATTAAAAGGTTTTTGTTTTGTTTTGTTTTTAAGAAATCAGTAAATACGGAAAGAATGGTAAGATTAGAAAAATCATTTTCTAGTTCCCTAATGGGATAATGGGTCCAGAAAATGATCTTCAGTGGATATTAAAACTATTGGGTGAAATATTTTATAGTGAGAACTTTCAAGCTGACCACCTCTGAGCCCTTTGATCAATTTTAACCTCTTTAAAAGTGGGACTATCAGACAATATCCACATCCTGATAAAATGCAATACAAAATACACACCACTGCCTACAAAGCCTTATTGCCAAAACAGTGAACTGAAGGAAGCAAACCTTTGAATCAAACTCTTTAAAAATGAGAATTTGGGGAATAGATGAACAAAGTAAATGGCACCACAAGGAAGTAGCCAAGCAGATACAGAATGCGTAAAATTCTAAGAAACAAATGACCCTGATTTCTTCAACTAATGAGTGGCATGAAAAAGAAAAGGGGAAGGGCAACAATTAATAGATTAAAAGAGACTTAAGAGACCTATCAACTAAATTTAGTACATGGGCATTGCTTGGACCTAGTTTGAACAAAATGTAAAAAGACATTTTGGAGACAGTGGGGAAAATGTGGACATGCACTGAGTATTACCTGATATTTAGAAATATGTTGTTAGGGATGATAATATCAATGTGGTTATTAAAAGATAAAAGGTTCTATGTGTTAGAGATACATACTTACATACTTAAGAAATGGTAAGATACCAAATCTGCATTATATACTCTAGCAAAGGAAAAAGAATTGGCAGAGAGAGCTGGGAAGTAGGTTGGCAAAATGTTGATAATTACTGACATGGAGTGGTTTGCTTTGGGGAGTTTATTGTTCTAATATTTCTACTTTTTTATGTGTTTGAAAGTTTCAGTAATAAAATGTTTAATATCAAAACTGAAATTTATAGACTACTTAGAAATGATTGTTGAGGTGTGTGCATCTAAACATGTCAGATGTCACCAAAGTTCTGTTCAGTGAAAAATTCATCCCCTTTAATGCATTATAAGGAAGTTTTATTTGTGGACCCAGTCTTCATCATCTTCACCTTATCCATAGCAGTCAACACAGGGCCTGTCACCTAAATAAATGTGTCAAGGGAATGAATACTTACATCAAGAAACCAGAAACAGAACAGAATAAAACCTACAAAAGAGAAGCAAAGCATAACTAAAAATAGAAATTAAGGACTAGACAGTAGATTTAATCCAGTACTAATGATAAGATTTTGGAAGATCCAATCAAGAAAAAGAAAATGAAAGATAATGCCTTTAGAATATTGACCGTGATAAAGGTGACATAGCTACAGATTATCCAGAAAATTTTTTTAATTACAACACAATACTATATATATGTGCTATATTTATTCTAATACCTAAAATATAGGTACTTTTTCTGTAGGAAGGTTATGAAAATTGACTCATAGACCAAGAAGCAAATGTGTATGTATATATGAACTCCCTGCTTAAGAAAGAAAAAGTCTGATAGTTGTGCAGGTAAAAGCTTTAAGAAATAGATAATCCTTCACAAAATTCTCCAATTAATTCTGCACAGCCAAAATAATCCTGATACAAACCTGAATGAAGATGGCTCCTAAAAAGGCAAAACCTAGACCAGCTTCATTTATGAATATTCTATTCGTCTTAATTCTATTTAGAATTAATTACAAAATCAGTCTTCACTAATAGATCCATGTATTTACCTTTCCCAAGTTTCAGGTATCTCCAGGAGAGCCAGAGTGTAAGACCTTAACCCAGCGTTCTCCACAAACTTGTTTTGGGATATTCTAGTCCTTGATGATATTTGGGAAAAGATTTCTTAGGAAAATGTGTAAATGCAGCAGAGCATTTGCTTGTGGGGAAATCCAAGTACACATCATCAGCTTGTCAAAAGATACAGTAAAGAGATTTTTATTTTACACAGTGTATCTCAAACTTACTTCATTGTGGAACTCTCATTCCCAGTATCTCCTACCATCTTTAGAATGTGAGCCACTTTGATAGATGCTTCCATTACCACAATGAATGTCTTTAAGACCATCATTTGAGACATTACGGTGAGTGAGTGTGTTGGCAGGGGGTGAGGAAAGGGCACTTTTCTTTGTAACTCACGTCATATTCTGAAAGCTGCCTGCTTGAATCTTGAGGGCTAGTGCTTTTCTATAGAATGTAAAAGATTCTAGCTTGGTCCTTGATATGTATATATTAAACATGCTTAAATATTCTGTTAAGTAGTGATTAGGACATAAACGATTTTTCATTGTAATAAAAATGCTGTATTAAATATCATTTCGTGTATTTTCTGATTTCTTTGAAGAGTGAAGAATCTAAGGTGCATATCTAGAGGGGAAATTGTTCTCTGTAGGTTGTACAGACTCTCCACTTTACATGTTGCCAGATGGTTGCTCCATCACTGCACTAATTTTGCATTTCTCTAATCACTGAAACAAGCATCTGGATTTTCCTACTTTTATTATTGGTTTCAGTACTTCCCTGATTACAAGTGACTTGAGCATCTTTTTCATATGTGTTTATTGGTCAGTCATGTTTCTCTTAACAGTGCTTTTTTTAATTCATGCATTTTCTCTATTTCTTTGGGGTTATCTCATTGATTTTTCATGATATGTAAAATATTCCAGATACTACACATTCATAAATATTGGAGTATTTTTTCTCAAGGTGACCTGTGTTATGACTGTGTTATGGCATTTACTGTTTTGCTCACATTTTAAATTTAGATATAGTTTCATTCTCAACCTTACCAGATAATCTTACTCTTTTTATTTCTAGTCTTATATTTTTCTGCCATGTGTTCATGGCATTTGCAAGTAGAAAAGATTTCTCTCAATATTTATATTTCTCATAGCAGTAGCTGGTATTTTCAGAATAATGTTGAGTATTAGTGGGGATACATTTCTCTCATATTTTTTCCAATTTAATGGAAATCGTGTATCTGTTTAAACATTTTGTGTAATGCCTTTTGATTTAGAGTAGTCTTTGTTATACATAACTATTTTCATTCAGTCCCTATTTTACTTGATGCCTGCTAGATTTTGTCAGAAGCCATCTTGTCATCCATTGGTGTGAACATGTTTGTCTCCTTTAATTTGCTGATGTGATGAATTATACAAATCTCTTGACAATTTCAGGGGTTCCTATGACCACTCTTAGGTTCAGGAATTCAGTAGAACAACTTGCAGAACTCAGGAAAATACTGCACCTATGATTAGTTTTATTACGGTGAAAAGATACAAATTAGAATCAGCTAAAGGAAGAGATGCATGGGGCAAACCATGGGAGGGATCCAAATGTGGAGCTTCCAGTCATCCTTTCCCTGTGGAGTCAGGGATGGCATTACCTCTTCCTGGTTATGACATGGGATAATTCCCACAGGAAAGCTTGCCTGAGCCTTTGGTTGCCAGAGTTGTTCCTGGGGCTCAATTACATTCTTCCCATGAGGCTGATCTTTAGTCTCCAGCTCCTTCTGAAGGTTCAAACTCTTACCTTTAGTCTCCAGTTCCTCCAGAGGTCACAACTGATAGTGTGTCCTGAAGCCCCCATCATAACTCACAGCCTAGACTGTCTGGTGGCCAAAGCTCCCAAGCAAACAAAGATATTTCTATCAGGCAGGACATTCCAGGGTCCCAGAGATCATCTACAAGTCTAAAAATATGCCTTTGCTTGTAAGTAAAGTGCTATATGTTCATGCTCAAATGCTTTTGTTGAGAGGGTACTTGATGTCATCACCTTGGGCTGACACCAAGAATCTGTGTAACATGGGCTTGATAAAAACAGAGCCACAAGTCAAAGGGAATTTTGTTTTGCCTATATTCCTTTTTACCAATATACAAGAAAAATGATGTCTTAGTTCTTAGTTCTCCTTGGAAAAGGAGATGAGTAAAAATATCCTGTTACACCAAAGGATAGAAGGAAACATGTCATTAATTTTTCTTGTACATAGGTAATATATGCTTAATTGGTTCTATTATTATATTTCCATTCTCCTTTTTAAATGTCTGACATCTTTGTGTCTTTTTTTCTTTTTATTTATTTGGCGGGGAGGGGCAAAGGGAAAGGGAGGACTTCAAGCAGACTCCACACTGATCATGGAGCCCAGTGTGGGGCTCAATCTCATGACCCGGAGATCATGAGCTGAAACCAAGAGTCAGACGCTTAACTGACTGAGCCACCCAGGCACCCCTGACATCTTTGTGTCTTAATGTACAATAATGGGGCACCTGTCAGGCTCCCTGCTCAGTCTCCCTCTGTCTGCTGCTCCCCCTGCTTGTGCTCTCTCTCTCTCAAATAAATAAAATCTTAAAAAAAAAAAATCCTTTAAAAAAAAAATGAGGCATGTGGCTAGCTCAGTCAGTGGAGCATGCAACTCTTGATCTCTGGGTTGTGAGTTCCAGCCCCACACTGGGTGTAGCAAATACTTAAAAATATATATACAGTAATATGGACTACAAAATTTGTTTCAAAATAGAGTTAAATTGTTGAATCAGAGAACAGAAACTGTATAAAAACTTATATTTTCTTATTTTTATTTAATCCTACTAATAATTATTACTAATTGCTACTGTTAACTAGTCCTATAGTTTTGTTTAAATGATAGTGTGGATGTGACAAAAGTAAGTAAGACAGTAATATTTAATTTCAAATAAATCCTTTTCATATTAATACATGTGTATTATTATTATATATCATATTGTTATGGGAAGCTTTTTGTTTCATATGGCTGAGCCCCAGCTTGCCTCTCTAAAAAGTTGATCATTCTATTATCCGGCGCCCAGTTCAGATTTAAGCCACAGTCCCAGATTTTGGCTCATCCATGAGCACATGCACACACGCACAATTTAAGCTAGACTTCCTATTTGCTATGCTACAAACGACATATCCCAGGGTATTTTTGTGGTTATCTTCTTACCCTATATTTCATTTCAAGTGGGAGGAGCAAGAGATTTTGATAAAGACATATTTGAAAGGAAAGGAAAACCAATAATCTGGAAGTGTCTATTCATTAAATAATTCTATATTCAGGTTTCATTTTAATTGATTCCCATCAATTCCCTAAGTTTTTGTGTGGCTCTTTATTGAAGCAAGTCTTAAGGTCAGTCTCAACTATGGGAAAGATGTCCCTCCTCTCTAAAAACCTGGTCTTATAGGTCGTATTTTTTAAAACAATAGGTTCTTCTACCTTTCCATTATTCAGGTGTATCATCCTTCAGACTTCTACCTCTTCAGTAACCCAATATTACTCATGATTTCTCTGCTGTAACCAATACATTCAGAATCTCAGCCTCTGGGCCCTATTTGCTTTTTTGAGATAAGTACTGACATGCAACAAAAACCTTCAGTCTTACTTATTAGATATTTCAAAAAGAATATACAAGAGTGGCTAATATGCACACAAAAGGATGCTCAACATCATTAAAGTTATCATGGAAATGCCAGTTAAAACCACGAGGGGATTGCCTGGGTGGCTTAGTTGGTTAAGCATCCAACTCGGTTTCAGCTCAGGTCACTATTTCATGGGCCGTGAGATCGAGCCCCATGTCAGGCTCTGTGCTCAGTGGGGAGTTTGCTTGAAGATTCTCTCCCTTCACCCCTCCCCTCACTCATGCACACATGCACTAGTTCTCTCTCAAATAAATCTTTAAAAAATAAAAAGCCACAATGAGGGGCACCTGGCTCAGTCAGTACAGCATATGACTCTTGATCTCAGGTCATGAGTTCAAGCTCCATGTTGGGCATGTAACCTATTAAAACAACAACAACAACCCACAATGAGACACTGCAACTCAAGCAATAGAATAGCTAAAATTAGAAAGATTGACCATGCAGGCTGGGGGTGGGGGTGGGAGGGAAAAAAAGATTGACAATACAAAGTGTTGGTGAGAATACTCCAATACTGTTTGTGGGAATGTAAAATGAAATGACCTCTGTTGAAGACAGTTTAGCAGTTTCTAATAGGATAAAATATAAACATAAGAACTGAGGAATTCCACTCCTGGGAATATACCCACAAGAAAACCATATGCCCTAAGCATTCTAAGTGAAAGAGCCATACACAAATGAATACTGTATGATTCCTTTTTGTGAAATTCCAGAAAATGCAAACTAATCTACAATGACAGAAAGCAGATCATTGGTTATCTGGGACCAGGTGTGGTGGGAGAGGTTAACTATAAAGGGCCATAAGGAACTTTCTCGAGCAATGGAAATGTTCTGCATCGTACTTGTCATGGTAGTTACATAGGTATCACCTTTCAAAATTCAACTGTACACTAAGTGTAATTTATTGTATATAAATTAAATCAATAAAGTGGATAGAATGACATTAAGCTGTACACTTAAGATTTATGCTCTTTGGGTACCTGTGTGGCTCAGTTGGTTAAGCGTCCATCTCTTGGTTTTGGTTCAGGTCATGATCTCAAGGTTGTGAGATGGAGCCCCACGTGGGGCTCTGTGCCCGGCATGGAGTCCTCTTGCGTTTCTCTCTCCCTGCTCATGTACATGCTCTCTTTCTCTTTCGCTCAAATAAAATCTTTTCTAAAAAAGATTTATGCTCTTTATACAGTTGAGAAAGAGAGAAGCTGCCGCTGACATGTAAGAGCTAGCCTGGTACTGTGAACGAGATCTTGCTGTGAATTCACATAACATCAACGGCAGAAAGGCAACCTTGGGATCCTAGTGGATCAAGACAAAAACAAGGTCACCCTGTAATCATATCTAAACACAGATAAACATGAACATTATTCAAGCCACAAAATGCTAAACACTCCTGGATAATTTGAAGGCTACTTCTTTACCAATTACAATCTTAGCCTTCCTTTAGTCTTCTTTCCTTATGGATAAGATTAAGATATGCAGTTATAGAATTGCCCTGATTCCTGACAACATCCAATCCAGAACAAAGCCTCACTTCCTTAAACCTTCTCTAAATCAATAAACACAAACCCAATGTTGTGTGTTCCCCTTTGCTGCAATGAGCAGTAAACCCAACTTGTTTGACCACAAGGAATGTTCCTGGTGGTATTTGGTTGTAAGACAATGACACGTTTTACTATACAAAACCTCAATAAAAATGTTAGCATGAAAATAAGCAGGGTATTGTTTAGGGTTCATATCTTGGGGGAAAAAAGTTTTGAACTGACTGACCATAAGCTAATTTGGATTTAACACCAAGGAAGTTGTTCATTCACTTAAAGCCTTAAGATCACCTGTGATAATGTCCTTTCGTTCAATCAGTGAAAACAGGGAACTAATTACTTTCCATTTTTGCTGTAAGTCATTAACAGATTGTTTCAGGCTGAACAGTCAGTCCTTTATTCTCTTTAAAAATACACCAATTCCCTTAATATAACATTTCTTCATTCCTGAGTTCTAAAAGAACTCTAAAGATCCCCCCACCCCCCTGAAAGCCACCAGACTCTGTCAGAGTAGTTGTGGCTTACAAATGAAAGCAAAACCGGTTGTACTAAATAGGTAAATTAGCACAGGTGTTTTTTTTTTTTTTTTTTTGCATTCATAGAAGGGATTAATGAGTCATCTCAGGAATCTCCCTAGTTCAATAAACAATGTATTACACAAATGTCAACTATACTTCAATTTTAAAAGAATATATTACACATTTATAATAGCCACAAACTGGAAACAAAAGAGGTAAATGGGTAAATAACTGGGAGGTGAAAATCAATGTAATTATAATATCCACCCAATTTTCTATGTTGTCACTTAAAATTTTAATATGGCCTGTCAATTATTTTTCTTATAGTTTCACTTTTTTTAAAGATTTTAAGTAACCTCTACACCCAACGTGGGGCGCGAATTTACAACCCCAAGGTCAAGAATTGCATGCTCTGCCCCTTTTAGTTTCACTTTGGTTCCATTTCATCCATTAGCTGACGACTTCCATTTGGAGTAGGGCATTATCTTGAATTTTTCCTGGATCCTTTTCATATAACTGAATGAAAGACAAGGAATGGGAGTTGGGGGTGGGACTAAGGAATAAACTGCAATGTAATTAATACATCTCTTTGGAAAGGGCTGAACTGCCCTGTGATTAAAAGAGTAAAGTCCTGGGTCATTGCATTTGTGTGAGTGGTAGATGGGGAGAGAAAGCCCTTTTGCCTTAGTACATGTGTTTTAATATGTTAAATAAGAACCAATATAAAATGACCCAACTTACCTTTATACTAAAAAAAAATTACATTTTTTCTCTTAACTAACAGTTTTTCATTCCTTCATTCCCAACCACAGAATAGTATGTCCTTTAAGAGTATAAAACTGGGGCGCCTCGGTGGCTCAGGTCATGATCCCAGGGTCCTGGGATCAAGCCCTGCATTGGGCTCTGGGCTCAGCAGAGAGCCTGCTTCTCCCTCTCCCACTCCCCCTGCTTGTGTTCCCTCTCTCACAATCTGTCAAATAAATAAAATCTTTAAAAAAAAAAACTTATTTGAAGTATGTATCATTTTCTAAAGTGTGAGCCTAACGTGGAATCCACTGGATGGTGATTATTCCAAATGTGTCTGCAGCCCATGAGGTAGGATTAAGTGGATAACTGCAGGGACTGAACAGCAGTTGAATAAGTATGTTGTAAGTTTCTCATTTACTACTTTCCGTGGGAAATCGTTATTTTAGGGTCTCATTTTCAATGTGCAAACACTACCTTTACCCATTACATTAAAAAAAAATTGGACAGGTCATGAACCATTTTATTCTGGACAAAAAGACCCCAAAAAAACCAACCACCCTATTTTCTTCAATGGGCTGTTAGATTTTACTTGCTATTTCAATTGGAATATTCATAAACCGTAAGTACGGTGGATTATTTTTATAGCTGATTTGATGTCCTTTACCAAATTTCTTTAAAGGATTACGCTAGCTTTATCGCTGTGACTCTGTATCTTGGAGACTTAGATTTTATGTTAGATATTCTGATACTAGAGAAATCATGTATACCTTTTTTTTTTTTTTAAGACTTTATTTATTTATTTGAGAGAGAGAATGAGATAGAGAGCATGAGTCGAGGGAGGGTCAGAGGGAGAAGCAGACTCCCCACTGAGCAGGGAGCCCGATGTGGGACTCGATCCCGGGACTCCAGGATCATGACCTGAGCTGAAGGCAGTCACTTAACCAACTGAGCCACGCAGGCGACCCCATGTAATACCTCTTTAATTAGCTTTTTTTATTGGTTCTTACTTTATTCAGGAAAACACTGAGGATTTCAGCCATGCTTTAAAGAGCTGAATATAAACACACACAGTACAATGCTGAATGTCAAAACACAACAAAAAAAAAACATTTCCCATGTCTTACTAAATCGAAGTAGAATACATGTATACACGTCTAAAAAGTATTTAAGAAAATAATGCTTTTCCACAATTTCAGATATAGTATAAAGAGCTGAATATAAACATTTCCTCGTCTTACTAAATTAAAGGTGAATAAATATGTATATATACATACAAAAATATTTTTTCCCAGGACTCAGGTCTATCATAAAAAATTGAGTATAACCTTTAAAAAACAGATATGCATGAAGTTTCTTATTTTACTCAAAATCCAGGGACAGGGCAGCTCTGCATCATTTCACCAGTTCAACAGTGTCAAGGATGCAGGTAATTCCAATCTGTCCCCTGTGCCAATCTCAGCCTCTCAGGTATCAGACATATAGACATGCATCCTGTAACATAAGGCTACTTCCTCCTATTGTTAGGAAAGAAAATTTAACCTAAAGCCTACTTGCAGACTTTTGCTCAGATCTTGTATGGCCAGGACTGTCACATATATGCCCAGATGCAAAGCAAACTAGGTGCAAGACCTAGACTTTAGATGGGCAGCAGGCAGTCCTGGCAAAGGGAGAATGGCTAACACCAATGGATAGGCAACCAACAGTGTCTGGGGCAACAATATTGCCTTCTTTCTTTAAAACTCCTTTTTTGTAGTTACATTTCCTTTCATTCATGATGGCTGAGGGGTTTTTTCCCCCCATTTCAAAAAGTTTTCAAGGTTTTTTGTTGTTTTGTTTTGGGCTTTGCTCTTAATTAGAGCTTTTCTACACACTAGAGTCAAATGCTTATTCATTTACTCTCTCATTTCTCAGATTTCAACAAGTGTTTACAGGGAACCTATTAGAACAGGCAGTGCACCAAGTACATTGAACTGACAATGAATCGTGGCCATTAACTGTCTGCATTTTCTACACATATTAAAAGTTAATTTTCCTAAGTATAGCTCTGTTGCATCCTACAACTTTCAACATGGAGTTTTTTTTTGTCATTCACTCCGAATTGTAACTTGCCTTGATTTCCTTTCCCCTAGTGAGGCAAGAGGGCAAGGTGAATGAAAACTTCAGTTTTCAATTTTTTTCCAGAAGGAATTACCTGACATTCAATAAAGAGATGATTTAAGATGTTCCGATAGTCATGGTACACATAAGGCCTTCCTCTCATATGATGTCTATCCACAAATATGAAAATAAATCAGCTTTTAACTCACTTTCAATACGAGCCATACAGTATTCTATGGGATATAATGTAATTATTTAACTTCATAATGCTAACAAGATGGTACTAATTAATATTACTAATTTATTAGTGAGAAAGTTTAGACCTAGTTAAGTAATTTGCCCTATAAGCCAAGTAAAGACTGAGCATTGGTTAAATCCTTTCCCAATCTGCCTCAGTTCAGGTTAATTTTAGAAGATGAGCTTGCAAATATTTAAGATGTGAGCGGGAAGAATTTGCTGCATTTTTAACATTACTGTATGTAGCCTTCCTCAAGTATGAATTATGAGACAAGTAATTTGTTAGCTAAAGCAAATTGGTCTCCTATATTTATGACATTTATATTATGAATCCTCTGATTTCCCACAGGGCAAATGACCCTGATGTTGAGAACCATTTGTATGACTGTCTCTGACACATTAACTGCCTTCCAAAGCCTTCCCACTTTCCTTACATTCATGGGATTTTTTCACTTTTATTTCAACTGAACCCTGATGTCTAATAAATTTTGAAACATAAATAGAACCCTCTCAATCTCTAACATTTATAAAGTATCTCAGCATTAACACATGTCAAATAAATTCTGGCCCTCAAATAAAGGCCCTGTATCCACACTGTGAGCTCTTATATTGTTATCTTCAAAGGCTTTCCCACATTCCTTAAAATCAGAGGGTTTTGTTTTACTAGTATGACTTTGCAGATGTCAGTAAAATTTTGAGCCTTCCCATGACTTCATTCACTCCTCTTTCCTGTATGAATTCTTTGATGTTTACTAAGGTGTGAGCCACGAATAAAGGCCTTCCCACATTGCTTACATTTGTAAGGTTTCTCACCAGTATGAATTTTCAGGTGTCGATTAAGTTCTGAGCCACGACCAAAGGCCTTCTCGCATTCCTTACACTTATAGGGCTTTTCACCACTATGACTTCTCTCGTGATGAGTAAGTTCTGACTTTCGAATAAAAGCCTTTCCACATTCCTTACATTTATGGGGTCTCTCACCAGTGTGAACTTTTTGATGTCGAATAAGTTCTGTGCTACAAGTAAAGGCCATTTTACATTCCTTACATTTATAGGGTTTCTCTCCAGTGTGAGCTCTCTGATGTCGAGTAAGTTCCGAGCCACGACGAAAGGCCTTTCCACATTCCTTACATTTATATGGTTTCTCACCAGTATGAACACTCTGATGTCGAATAAGATGTGAATCAGAGATAAACGCTTTCCCACATTCCTTACATTTATGAGGTTTCTCACCAGTATGAATTCTTTGATGTAGACTCAGTTGTGAGGCACAACTATATACCTTTCCACATTCCTTACATTCATAGCGTCTTTCACCAGTATGAATTATCTGATGAAGACTAAGCTGTGTGTCGTAACGGAATGCTTTCCCACATTCCTTACATTTATGGGGTTTCTCACCAGTATGGATTCTCTGATGTCGAAGAAGATGTGAGGGACGGGTAAAGGCTTTCCCACATTCCTTACATTCATAGTATTTCTCATCAGTATGAATTCTCTGATGTAAATTAAGTTGTGAGGTAGATGGAAAGGCCTTCCCACACTCCTTACATTTATAGGGTTTCTCACCAATGTGGATCTTTTGGTGTTTACGGAGTTGTGAGTTAGAATGAAAGGCTTTCCCACATTCCTTACATTTATGAGGTTTCTCACTAGTGTTAATGCTCTGAGGTTTAGTAGTTTCAGAGCCACGGATAGAGGCACATTTCTTATTTTCTTTACTTTTTTTGCTTTCATGAATTCTCTGATGCTTAATCAAGTATGACCTACTATTAAAGGCTTTCCCACATTCTCCACATTTAGAGTCTTTTTCCTTATTATGACTTCTTTCATGTTCAATATGGAGTGATTGGCACCTGAAAGCTTCCTTACATCCCTTGCATTCGTAGGTTTTCGCTCTGGTATGAACTATGCACTGAATGGAAGTGGACCTTTCTTCAGAGGTTATTATGGCTTGTCTGAAATGCCCCTCCTGTTGTCTCTCCAAGTGGCATTTGATTTCTCTGTTATTTCTGACCCTAGTGCACTCAAGGTCAGAGCTCGTAAGTCTTTTTATCTCCAGGTGCAATGATTTAATTTCGTAACTGTGATCCTTTGGAAATAAATTCTTGGTTACTCTTCTGGACTCCCAATCTGTAAGGTAACAAAAAAGAAAACAGAAAGTATTTTCATGTGGCAGGAGAAAGGAAAGTTCTAAGGTAGAAATGACAAACTAAAAATAGTGAATAATTTAATAGCTCTTAATATAGCACGGAAATTTGGGGGAAAAAAAAGCCCGGGGTCAGGGGTGGGGGGAGGAGATGAGAATAGAGAAAATGAGGGGAACTTGTGAAGGAAGTAGTTCTTCACCTCTGGTGAAAATCAGAATCAGCTGAGGAATGGTACAAATACGATGTCCAGGAACCACCTAAGACCAACTAAATGAGAATCTAAGAGTAAGACATTACATCTAATAGCAAGTCCTCTCATCTCTAGCTTCAAAATATATGAGATCTTGACTACTTCTGTCTACCAGTATCTCTACCACTTTGCCCAAAGCCATCTCTCACCAAGGTTAACACACTTTCTTAACAGGTCTCCCTGCTTTCCCTGTTGCCCTCCTAATATCCCATACCTAACACAGTAGCCAGAGTGTTCTTGTTAAGTAAGTGAGATCAGGCCTTTCTTCTGCCTCAAAGTCTCCACTGGATTTCCCTCTTGCGCAGAGTAAAAGTCCAAGTCCTTATGCGGTCTACAAAACCCTCCCTGACCTGTCTCATGCTACCCTCTTTCTGACCTCATTGCCAATCTCCTCTCTTCAGCTGACTCTGCTCCAGCTCCCTGACCAACTGGATGTTATTCAAACTTGTGAAGCACATTCCTCCTTCAGAATCTCTGCCTGCAAATATCTTCCCTAAGAATATGGCTTGTTCGAGTACTTCATCCTGACTGCTACTCAAACATGAGACCACTCTTTACAAAACAGGCCTCTCTTACTCTACTTACTGTATTTTTTTGCAGTGCACTTATCATCACATATCATTTTATCTATTTCCCCAACATTATTATGAGAACTTTCAAGATACAGAAAAATTAAAAAGAATTGAGACAGTGAACTCCCATATTCCCACTACCTAGATTCTATAAAAACATTTGGCTCTCCTTGCCTTATCACCTTTCTCTCTCTCCATCCATCCATCTTGCAGACATCAGTATACTTCACCTCTAAACTCCACAGATATTATACTGTAACTTGTTTACTTCTGTATTGTCTGTCTGCCCTTCAGTGTATCTGTACAGAGTAAATATTATTTGATGAATGAATGGCTATTGGCATTTTTATTCATCTCTCTCAGTGATTCAGAGGCAACTCAAGGTGTGGGAGTCACTGTTTAAATACAGTACATCCCATCTGTGCTTATAATAAAATACAACATTCCTTACTAGACCTGCAAAACTCTGCGCTGTTTGGACCCTGCTTCCCTAATTCACCTTCATTTTAAGATGCTCTCACCTTCACTCACTAGGTACCTCTCTACTGGCCTCCAGTGGACTCCTAGATCAAGTCAATTACGATCTCATCTTAGACTCTTTTAGGAAATGCTTTGTTTGCCATGAATGCTCTGCTCCAGAATCGCTGCATGCCCAGTTTCTTTCATTGTAAGTATCTTAATTTTCTGTCAAGTACGCTGTTTTTTTGCCTTCATAATCTTTTTCTTAATTCTGGAATTACACATTTGTTCATCAGTTTATCTACTGGTATAATTTCTCCCAAAGTGGCCCAGAACTAGCATAATACTTATTTCACTCACCATGATATAACCAATTCCCAGCACATAGTTCAATTAACAAGCCAGCACCACTAGGGTGTCTCTGTACATGTGTTATACCAGTCCCCTGGAAGACTGATAGCTTTACACAACCATGAGAATCTTTTATGTAATTCTGAAAAAATTCTAATGGAAACTAAGAATACCAAGGCAACCATTTATGAGAGGTTGTATGGTGTTGTGACAACACAGAGCCACACTGCTTGGGTGTGAATCCTAGTCCCATGACTTGCTAGTTGTATGACACTGGACAGTTACTTAACTACTCAGAAATTAAGAAGGCTGAGATAAAAGGAGATGCTCCGTGTAAGCTGTCAGAGCTTGTGCAGGCACCTGCTGTTTAGGATAGTCCCTTTGTTCTTGCTAAGGTCCAGGGTGGTTGGACCAGCCAAAAACAAGTTGCAGAAAAGACAAACAGTTGGGAAATCTAGAGAGCTGAATAAACCTAGAACAACTGGTAAGAAGAAAAGATTCTTCTGTGATTAATGTATGATCTATATCTGCAATCTAATGAAAATGCAACACTACACAGTTGTCCTTCAGAGTAGGGTGCTAAAAGCAAGGTCTGTATGATGACTGGTAACATGATGTTGGCATTTTATGCTGTATGGGAAGTTCCAGATGTCAGATGTCAGAAGATGCTGTTATTCTGGGCGCCTGGGTGGCTCAGTTGGTTAAGCGACTGCCTTCGGCTCAGGTCACGATCCTGGAGTCCCGGGATTGAGTCCCGCATCGGGCTCCCTGCTCAGCAGGGAGTCTGCTTCTCCCTCTGACCCTCTTCCCTCTCATGCTCTCTATCTCTCATTCTCTCTCTCTCAAATAAATAAATAAAATCTTTAAAAAAAAAAAAAAAAAGAAGATGCTGTTATTTTAAATACTTTGGGGAAAATAAAAACTATCTGTTAGAGAAGGAAAACTGTAAAAAGCATGGATTCAAATAATAAATTTGGACCTTAAAGGAATGCTCGGATCAAAAAGTAACATCTATCAAGGATGCTCCCATTGCTCCTCTCCTGCACAATCACTCCTCAGAACTACAGAATCATTCCCCTAAATTGATCTTCAGTCTCTCTGATGACCGTATTCCGTGGTCTCATTCTAGCACAAGGCCAAATCACGTGGACTTCCCAAACAGGCTCCTAGCAAGTTTCACCATTTTCACTCAGGAATCTGATTCAATCTCTACAGGAAGCCAGAGAGAGGTCTTAGAAATCCAATCCACTCATGTTCCTATCTTGTTTAAAACCTTCAGTGGCTTTTTTAAGAAAAAAAATCCAAACTCCTAGACTTGGTGAGAAGGCCCTACATGACGTGGACCTCCATTCAGGTCTTCTAGGACACTCACTCATGACTTTCTCTCCTTGGGGCCTTAAATGAGTAAGTTCCTCCACCTTCTACAGCATTCCAACCATATTGCCTAGATCCTCCTACCTCTCCTTCCAGCTTCACATCATTTGTCATGATCTGAAAAGTCTTACCAGTCTGGTAATATTGACCCTAATATTCTCTCACAGCTGTCCCTTACCTACAACCATCTCCCCTAAAAAGACCCTCATTTCTCTGGCCATTGTACAGGCCAGGTTTCTCAAAAAGAAAACTTGCAGGGTTATCAGTGATTAGGGATTTAAATCAGCCCTTAAGTCAGCATACTTCCTAACCCTAGCTACTTCCTAGGTTATTCATTGTTACCTTTTATTTCCTTCCAGTGTTTTGTAGCATCCTTTTTATACAACCAAAACAGCACTGACTCTGAAAGTTCTGTATCTGGCTTTATTCAACTAAGCATTATAGCATGTTTCAAAAATATTTTATAAAAAATATCTAAAATACTGAAGGTTCTGTATCCCAATTGTGGTAGTAGTTATATAAATCTACAAATGCTGTAAAATTTCGTAGTAATATACACCAAAAAATAAAAAAATAAAAAAAATAAATGAGTGTATATGAAAATCGGTGAAATCTGAATAAAGTCTACTTATAGTTTCATTACTACTATTGTGCCAATCTCCCGGTTTTGACAGTGTACTAGGATTAGGTAAGATGTTATCATTAGGGAAAGCTGAGAGAAGGGTACAAGGGAACTCTGTATTATTTTTGTAACTCCTCTGAATCTTAAATTATTTCAAAATAAAAAGCTAAAAAGAAATGGTAACAGTTATAAGCATGTATATACCTAATAAGAGAGCCCCAAAGTACATGAAGCAAAAACAGAATTGCAGAAAAAACAGACGATTCAACAAATTGAAGACTTTAATGCTCTACTTTCAATAATGGATAGAGAAGATCAACAAGGAAACAGAAAACATGCTCTTAAATAACTGATGGGTCAAGGAAGAAATCACAAGAGAAATTAGAAAATGCTTAGAAAAGGAAAACTTAATATACCAACACTTATGGGTTATAGTTAAAATAGATCCTAAAGGGAAATTTACAGCTTAAAATGCCTATATTAAACAAAAACAAAAACAAAACCCCCAGACCCAAGAAAGATCTCAAATCAGATTATGGAACTAGATAAAGAACAAAGTAAACCCAAAGATACCAGAATGAAGAAAATAATAAAGATTAGAGGGTAGATGAACAAAATAGAAAGAACAGGGAAATCAACATAATTCTAAGTTGGTTCTTTGAAAAGATCAACAAAACTGTCAAACCTTTAGCTAGACTGACCGAGAGGAAAAAAAGAAAGACAAATACTGGTATCAGGAATGAAAGAGAGAGATCACTACCTACCTTACAGAAATAAAAGTCTAGGGCTGGGGGTAGAAGTGACTGCTTATGGGTATGGGGTTTCATTTTGGGGTGATGAAAAGGTTCTAAAATTAGATTGTTGTCACAGTTGCAAAACTCTGTGACTATATTAAAAACCACTGAACAATATACTTTAAGTAAATTTTATTTTATTTTTTTAAGTGAATTTTAGAATATGTGATTTCTATCTCAAAAGAGCTAGCTGCTTTAAAAAGTCAGGACAAAACTGGACACAAAGTACAGGGAAAATTGTCTCATGGGAAGGAGGAAGGCACTTCCTTCCTGAAATCAGAAGCAAATATGAGGAAAGGTAGCAAGAGTGGTAAGTGGAGTGAAAATTTGAGGCCTCATGCTGAAACATCCTTCCTTTTTTCTCCAGATCTCAGACCTTTTCAGCAAGCTTTCCTACCAATAGCTCAGATATGCTGCCTTCTCACTGGCCCCCTGGGTGACCACCTGCCATAGTGTTCCTCATAGTAGTTACCATCACTTACCTGGGCACCATTCTTTTGTTTCCTGACTCTTAACCATCCAGGGCTCCTTCCCCTGCTCCAATAAAGAGATTACATCTGGCTTAGAATCAGAAAGTCCTGCTCAAAAAACAAAAAGGACAAAGTTATGTTGTATGTGTATCAGAATTAAAATTAGCCCATGATTATCAAGAAAGAGTAAGCAGGTTAAGGGTCAGTGGAAGCGGTGAAGGTCAGAGGAACCAAAAAAAAAAAAAAAAAAAAGTCCAATGGAGCAGCCAATTCTAACTTTGTAAGGGACAGTCCCTTCTTTGGGAAGCAACAAGAATCATTAATTCAGCCAGGCATTTGAGGAGCACTCATGAGAAATTCATAACAAAGAACATAAAATTCCAGAAGGCCAATTCTGAATTTTGGGGGGCACATAACTTACCAAGTGAGATCAGGTTGTTATAATTCTCCAACATTACATCTCGGTACAAATCCTTCTGAGCAGAGTGCAAGCATTCCCACTCCTTTTGAGAGAAGTAAATGGCCACATCTTTGAATGTGAAGCCCTGAAACCACAGATCAATATGCTATTTGTGAA
Source organism: Zalophus californianus (assembly GCF_009762305.2). Taxonomy (NCBI): domain Eukaryota; kingdom Metazoa; phylum Chordata; class Mammalia; order Carnivora; family Otariidae; genus Zalophus; species Zalophus californianus. Next base: position 44,664,675 of record NC_045611.1, read on the forward strand.
ATTGATAGGCAAAATCTTTACAATGGAATAAAAAAAAAAGGAGAAAGCAATTTAGTAAGGTAACAATGTTGAGAAAACAGGTTGTGCTGGGCCCTTTAACACGGACGGTGCAGTGTGGAAACAAAAGTGACCAGAGCACATACCATTCTTTTTTTTTTTTTAAGATTTTATTTTTTTATTTAAGAGAGAGAGAATGAGAGAGAGAGAGCACATCAGAGGGAGAAGCAGACTCCCCGCCGAGCAGGGAGCCCGATGCGGGACTCGATCCAGGGACTCCAGGATCATAACCTGAGCCAAAGGCAGTCGCTTAACCAACTGAGCCACCCAGGTGCCCAGCACATACCATTCTTGGTGCACACATCATGCTTAGGCAGGCCTGCAACTACAGGAGTAACCTCTTGGGCTCTAAGCTCTTCCATTATCCCCAAAGTTCAGACAACTGGTGTTTCCCAATTAAATAAAACTATACATGCAAGCACATGGCACACTCTATGTTCACCATACAACGCCTGTAACTATCTCCTTCCCATTCTCCCAATAAAGAAAAACTTCTTAAAACTCTGAATCTTATAAAATTTCTATTTCTGAAAATAGGATTGGAATATAACTTGATTTCTATGATGATTTATAACATGATTTAATAATTTCTTAAAAATGCATGCCCATAAATATGCCAGAATACTAAAGCCCAATCACTTTTCCACGTGACCAAAAATTCTAAAATAGACATCATTTTTACTGGCTGTATGACAACCCATCTTCTATACTCAATTTTCTTATTTTGGGGTACTAGGTTGCACAAGTTCTCTAAAATTCTTTTGCAGTATGAGTCTTTTCTCAACAGTTTATACATCTGGCTATTATGTTCCTGTTCCTATAAATTGTCCCTCACTATACTCTCCTTGTTCCTGATTGGCCAGAACTGATGGGAGGAAGATCCAGACTCACACTGATGTGACCCAAGATGAACATACACAACAAAAGTGTGCGTCTCTCTAGGGGCGCCTGGGTGGCTCAGTCGTTAAGCGCCTGCCTTCAGCTCAGGTCATGATCCCAGGGTCCTGGGATCAAGCCCCACATTGGGCTCCCTGCTTGGTGGGAGGCCTGCTTCTCTCTCTTCCACTTCCCCTGCTTATGTTCCTGTTCTCGCTATCTCTGTCAAATAAATAAATAAAATCTTAAAAAAAAAAAAAAGTGTGTGTCCCTCTCCCTTTCTCTCTCTCTCTCTCTCTCTCACACACACACACACACACACAGTCTGTCTTTCTTGATTTGAGGGAGGGTAGCAAAACTTTGCTGGCTCTGAACCCCAGAGAATCCAACTGTATGTAATGGATTTAGAGGAAACAACTTTCCCAACTCATCTGAGCCCAGATGGGCCTGTTCTGACCTGGCCCAGGCAGATCCTTGTTCTACAACCTGGAACACACTGAGCTCCTCAGTCATGGAGTCATCCCCAAAACATGGTGAAGCCCCCAGCCCAGGAGCACAGAATGCTTGGGCAGGCCCAGCCCCGGACAACAGTTTCTGCAACAGAGGTCTCTAGCCTCTCTCTGGCCTAACAGACTTAGTGTATCAGGTACCTCCTTAGCTTTGTTCCCAAATCCCAGAACCAGGGCCCTTAAAACCCCAAATGAAACCTCTTTCCACGAAGACCCTGTCCAGAACCACCACTACTGAGCCAGCCAACCCACCAGGATCAGCAGGTCCTGAGTAGCCTTGGCAAAGCTCAACCATCTGGATGCAGGTTGCAATAGCTTTACAAGCCACAATTCTCACAATCTTCATGGCCAACACATTCTGGTTCCCAATCTACATCATAAGTTCTCTAAACCTGGCTTTCCTGCCTGACATTATTCCCTCTGTTACCCCTAGCCTTATTGCTGATAGTCAGTGTTCATGCATCTCAAGTACAATTATTGCAAATTAAGCACTTTAAGTTTCTGGTGACTTATATGTATGAATCCTCAGGAGAAGCCCATGAATCCTAATTCGAAGGAAACTTTAGCTCAAATAAGTAAAGTCATTTACTCAAATTTGCAGTTAACAGTGGCATTGTTGGTTTGTTTTTTTTTTTTAAGATTTTATTTATTTATTTGACAGAGAGAGAGAGACACAGCGAAAGAGGGAACACAAGCAGAGGGAGTGGGAGAGGGAGAAGCAGGCTTCCCGTGGAGCAGGGAGCCCGATGCGGGGCTCGATCCCAGGACCCTGGGATCATGACCTGAGCTGAAGGCAGACACTTAATGACTGAGCCACTCAGGCGCCCCTTGGGTTGTGAATCTAGATTCCTCCAACTCTGTAGCTGATAGTCTTCCACTTCTGGCTCTTTTTTTTTTTTTTTTTTAAGATTTTATTTATTTGACAGAGAAAGACACAGCAAGAGCGGGAACACAAGCAGGGGGAGTGGGAGAGGGAGAAGCAGGCTTCCTGTGGAGCAGGAAGCCTGATGTGGGGCTCGATCCCAGAACCCTGGGATCATAACCTGAGCTGAAGGCAGAAGCTTAATGACTGAGCCACCAGGTGCCCCCCACTGGCTCTTAACAGAGATGCAGCCGGGGATTTCTGATGATCCTTTGAAAAAGTCCTATACTGGGCTCTCCATTTAGAGGAGAAAATGCTTGGTCTGCTCTGTGTGTCACTACAGAACACAGCACTCTATGAGGAGAAATCAAAGGTAGAAGGGAAAGGGAGGAAAGAAGCAGTTCTGCAAACAAAATTCCTTTATCCAAAAATATCAAAATTCCCCATGACTCTGGCTCTGTGTGGGCACTTGGGGACATGATGATTTAGATCCAGCACCTGCCCTTAAAAAGCTCAGAATCAGGAAGGAAAAGCAGAAAGGTAGAGACAATCACAGGACATCAAACTCTGCGGGGGACTGGTTACCATGACCAAATCACCAGCTGAAAAATAATGTTCTGAATATTAAAAACATTTTGGGATGCAATGATGATCTGGAAAAGAAGGAAAGTAATCTTCAGAAGCTAAAACTGAGTCAAGCTGAGAACAAATAGGAGTGTCCTGAGCCACTGACATTTATTTTACCAGAGAACCTCTGCTAAGCCAAGATGACCATGAGCTTTGACATTCAGAGAATGAGAGTAGAGGAGACCAAGCTGAGAGCTGGTCAAAATGGGAGTCTTAAGTGGTTCTGCACTTCAAAGACCTGGGACATCTAAGACCATACCCACAAAATAAAGAAAAAGTAGAAGCAACACTCCCATTCTCGGGTGCTACAAGGAAAACGGCCTGACTTGAATCTTGGCAACTGGTGGAAGAAATACATTTTCCCCTGAGGAACTATAACCACAAGCCAGCCCTCCCACAGGTCTGTGGCTCACATGCACATTATATAGGTGAATCTAGAAAACTTTCCATCTATAAATCTACTTTAAGGTCGCTCTGGTTTGGCAGTGCTCTTGGCAGAAGCAAAACACTGACTTGGCCTAGAACAACCTTCAACCAGGCCTCAAGAATCCATAAGAGAATTCCAAGGAAAATGACCCAAATGTCAAAAATAATAAAACAGGGCACCTGGGTGGCTCAGTTGTTAAATGTCTGCCTTCGGCTCAGGTCATGATCCCAGGGTCCTGGGATCGAGTCCCGCATTGGGCTCCCTGCTCGGCCAGGAGCCTGCTTCTCCCTCTCCCACTCCCCCTGCTTGTGTTCCTGCTCTCGCTCTCTCTCTCTCTGTCAAATAAATAAAAAAATCTTTAAAAAAAAATAAAACAGCACAACACTGTGAATATACTAAACACCACTAAATTGTACACTATACAATGTATGTTGTATGAACTAACTGTATGTTATGTGAATTTCACCTAGACAAAAAACTAAATAAAAATAAAACATGCACAGAGGCATAATTCTAGGATCAGAGTGTCAGGAAAATCAATCATGCAATTGTTTCAAATTTGCATAATATTTTAAACTTTCCACAATAAAAATAAAATGTTAGGGGGAAAATGTCATACCTGCAAAGATTCATTTAGTACAAAGATAATGACAAAGAATATAAAACAGGTATACTACAAAAAGGAAGTAAGATGGTGAGAAACAAAACCATGACAGGTAGATTTCCTTTTTTAAAAGAATTTATTTATTTATTTGTTAGAGAGAGAGATAGCATGCACAAGCAGGGAAAATGGCAGAGGGAGAAGCAGGCTCCCCTCTGATCAGGGAGCCTGACATGGGACTCGATCGATCCCAAGACCCTGGGATCACAACCTGAGCTGAAGGCAGATGCTTAACCCACTGAGCCACCTAGGTGCCCCAAATGACAGGTAGATTTAAAAGGAAAAAGTACTTCTAGAACAAAAAAAACCCTAATATTTGAAAATAAGTCATACAATGGCTCCAATAAATATTTCTGGAGAAAAATTACTGGACTACAGATATAAAAAGAGATTATGCAGAATGCTATCAAAAAGGACAACATGGGAAAGTATAAGAGAGGGCAAGAAGATAAAGTGAGGTTTAACAGATACCTAACCAAGAGTTCTGGAAGGAAGAAGAAGAACTGAGAAAAGGCAGTAACTGAAGACCAAATGGGGGTACCTGGCTGGCTCAGTCGGTAGAGCATGTGACTCGTGATCTTGGGGTCATGAGTTCAAGTCCCATGTTGGGCACAGAGCTTGCTTATAAAAAAAAAAACAATAACAAATAAATAAAAAGACCTAATGGCTAAGAAATTTTCAAAACTAGCAAAAGAAAGCATTATTTAGAAGCCCAATGAGTCTCAAGGAAAATAAATAAAAAGAAACCCTAGACAATTGTATCAAAACTGCAGAGCACTAAAAACAAAGAGAAAATGTTAGAAGCAATTTGAGATTAAAGACAGATTATCTACACAGAAACACCAGTCTGATTGGCAGATGGTTATTCAATAGCAACAATATAAACCAGAAGACAGCAGAGATAGTCTGCTGGGAGAAAATTATCTTTCACAAATGGGGGCAAATCAAGACATTTTCAAAAAACCCAAAACCAAAACCCCCAGACATTCATTAAAGTATGTACTTCCATCTGAAGGAAAGTGATCTCAAGGTAGAAGGTTTAAAATATAAGAAAAATGAACAAAGAAATTGGTAAATATATGGATAACTAAGCTAACATCAAAATACATAAAATAAAAATCTTTTATGGGTTAAAAAAGGGTAGAATTAAAACATCTGACAACAATATAAGTTTAATCAGTTAGATTATCCTAGTTTCTTATACTGTTCAGCAAGAACATAAAGATGTTCTTTAGTTTAGGACACTGGTAAGTTAAAATACGTTAAAATTTCTAAGGTAACCACTAAATAAATGAAACTAATTTATAACTTTCAAACTCACAGAGGGGTGAAATGGTTGAATACAAAGCACAAACTAAGCCAATAATGATATATCAGCAATTAAAAAAAAAAAAGACTTTATTTTTAAGTAATTTATTTATATTTATTTTCAATTATATCAGCAATTTTTTAAAAAAGACTTCATTTTTAAGTAATTTCTACACCCAACATGGGGCTTGAACTTTGAACCTTGAGATCAAGAGTCACACACTCCACTGACTGAGCCAGCCAGGTGCCCCTATATCAACAATTAGTATTAATGGTCTAAATGATCTCATTAAAAGATAAAGGTCAGAAACCAAAGCCCAGATAATATGCTGTTTATAAGAAACACATCCAAAACATAAATATCCAGAAAGACTGGAGGTAAAAGATGAAAATATAACTTGTATACTTCCCTAATAAAAAATATATATAGACACACACACACATAAATTAAAGAACAAAATTATGACAAATCCTCTTTATGAGAGAACACATCACTTGAAATAATTGATAGACGCAACAGAAAATCAGTAAAAATAGAAATTATTTAAATTACAAACAAAATTAACAAGCTTGATTTAATGGTCACATATAGAATAATGCACCCAATTCAAATAACATTCTTCTCAACCGTATCTGGAGGATTCAGAAAACCTGATCACATTGGGTCTTAACACAAGACAATCATTTTGCATAAACTCATACTAATAAGAAGATGCACATTAACAGGATTGCCTGGGGGTGGGGTGGCAAATGGAATGGAAAAGTCTTGGATGACAGGTCATCCCTGGCAGGACTAAATGCATCCTTACTCACCGCTCTATTCCAATACTAGGATTGGTGCTCCAGTAAATATAGAATGTGCTTTATAGTAAATGTATAATGAACATAAAAGAGTTGGAGCTTTGTCCTGAAAGTAACAGGGATTCACTCAATAAAGGAAGTGATGTGACTGGACTATTTTATTGGCAAGGAGTAAAAGAGCCAGGGAGCCCAATTAGAGGACAATGCACTACCCACCCCTACACAAAGGTCTGATCTGGCCTGCGGACAGTGCAGTGAGGTCATAAGGCATGAGATCAACGAACAGGAAAGGGACAGAAGCAACGGGATTGAGACCAGGAGGTGAGAGTTGGGGGAACTCCAGGTTGCCAGTTTAACCACACATTCAGGTGAATTTCCATCACTGTCACATTCTCTAAACCTTGTATAATGACCACATTATATAGAGGAAGTTATGAAGAAGCCCATGGTCACATAGCAAAAATAGGGTAAGACTCTACCATTTCTTTTTAACAGTGCATAGCTTTTCATTAAGACAAAGAATGGGGGCCGCTCAGGTGGCTCAGTAGGTTAAGCAGCTGCCTTCGGCTCAGGTCATGATCCCAGGGTCCTGGGATGGAGCCCCACATTGGGCTCCCTGCTCTGCGGGGAACTGCTTCTCCCTCTCCCTCTGCTTGCCTCTCCCCCTGCTTGTGCTCACCCTCTCTCTCTGTGAAATAAAATCTTTAAAAAAAGAGAGAAAGGGCAATCCACCTCTCTGAGGACAGGAGGAAACAGAGGGAGAAATGGACAATTGTCAAGGGTTTAGGGCAAGGGAAGCTGAAGTTTCTTCTTTATCAAAATGTGCTAAGAATGGATGGGGAGGGTGTAGTTTTTCCTCTGAGAATCTGAGGAAGGTTCTGGCCAGGATGGGAATGGGAAAACAGACTCAATAAGTTCTCACAGAATTCAAAAGAAAAGTCAGAGAAAGAAAGAAACAGATTAATTCAAAATACAAAGAGTATTTTATTAGTCTTTCGAGAGAAAGGAACCCTTGAGAACTGGCCAGAATTAATGAAGAGCCACACTCAGACACATCCAAGGAAAACACCCTGAACATACTACAAATATTATGCCATTCTTTAAAATTGACTACTCCAAAGTCACAGAAAAGAAAAATCTAAATAAACACCCCAAATCAGGAATTTTACAGCCAACACTTGCTGGTCATATCTCACACCAGATGCTTAAAGACTGAACCACTGGGCAAAAGACAAAGTACTTTAGGAAAATGTGAATGACTTTTTTTTTTTTTTAAGATTTTATTTATTTGTTTATTTATTTAGAGAGTGCGAACTGGGAGGGGGGCAGAGAGAAAGGGAGAGAGAGAATCTCAAGCAGACTCTGTGCTAAGCGCGGAGCCCAACACAGGGCTCAATCCCACAACTCTGAGATCATGAGCTGAGCTGAAATCAAGAGTCAGGTGCTTAACTGACTGAGCCATCCAGGAGCCCCTGAATGACTTTTCTATATTTGTAGTAGGGAAGGCCATGACATAAAGGAAGAAAACATTTTTTGAAAACTCTGAATCTAAAACACAGACAAAATAGATTAACTGTGAAAAAATATTTTTTAAAACAACTTATAAATGACAGAGAATATGCTTAACATTTAAACTTGCTCGACATAAACCAAAAAAGAAAACACTCTTTGACAAGTAGGCAAAGTTGAGGGATCCCAGTTGTACTACTTGTTAACTGTGTAAGTTTGGAGTGACTTAATAGAATCTATGTCCTCATCTGTCAACTTAAAATAATACCATATTTCATCAATTCTGAGGTACCACTGATTAGTGGTACCTCAGAATTAGCCACCATTACTTTATACACCAGAAAAAAATGCCATCAATGAAACTATGACTTGCCAGGAATTGTAAAACCAGTCCTGATTTCAGAGAAGTTCAAGTGTGAAGGAAAAAAAAATGAGTAACAGAATTGAAGAAATAGTCCTACCTGTCTCACAGGGTTATTAATGTGGATTCAACAAGATAACACATGTAAAGAACTTGAAACCAAAAGTAGCTTAAAGTAAACACAAGTTGGGTACTTTTTTTTTTAATTTAATTTATATATTTGACAGAGAAAGAGATAGCCAGAGCAGGAACACAAGCAGGGGGAGTGGGAGAGGGAGAAACAGGCTTTCCGCCGAGCATGGAGCCTGATGCGGTGCTCGATCCCAGAACCCTGGAATCATGACCTGAGCCGAAGGCAGACGCTTAATGACTGAGCCACTCAGGTACCCCAAGTTAGTTGCTTCTATCAGTAACATGATCCCACTCTGAAAACAAAATTACATACCTACACATACGCACAAAATCTGAAAATATTAATCGTGACTATCTCTAAATGGTGGGACCAAGGATGACAAACTTTCTTAATCAGCTTTCTCAAGTTTTGAAATTTTTGCAAGAATCCTATATTACTTTAGTCATTAAAAAGAGAGCAATTAGGGCGCCTGCGTGGCTCAGTCGTTAAGCATCTGCCTTTGGCTCAGGTCATGATCCCAGGGTCCTGGGATCGAGCCCCGCATTGGGCTCCCTGCTCAGCGGGAAGCCTGCTTCTCCTCCCACTTCCCCTGCTTGTGTTCCCTCTCTCGCTGTCTCTCTCTCTGTTGAAAAATAAATACAATCTTTTTAAAAAAGAGAGCAATTAGGTTACTTCTATCTTGGGGAAAAAAGTATGTAGAGCTAACCTGGGCAGGCAGGCCTTCCAGGCTGTTAGAAATTTGGAAGCAGGGGCGCCTTGGTGGCTCAGTTGATTAAGCGGCTGCCTTCGGCTTGGGGCATGATCCTGGAGTCCTGGGATCGCGTCCTGGGATGGAGTCCCGCATCGGGCTCCCTGATCAGCGGGAAGCCTGCTTCTCCCCCTGACCCTCCCCCCTCTCATGTACTCTCTCTCTCATTCTCGCTCTCTCAAATAATCTTTAAAAAAAAAAAAAAGAAAGAAAGAAATTTGGAAGCAAACAGGCTACTGCATGTGACTGAAGCGGACCACAAAGAAATTAGTGAGACTGAAGCAAGTAACTTCATTCTGTTCTTTAGCTTCCCTGCCAAATCAGTGAGGCACATCTGTCACAACTATTCTGGGAATGAATAAAATCCAGGGAAATGGAAATTCTAGATTGATGAGACAATGTATGTAAAGCAGACAGCCTGGTTTATTTTTATTTATTTATTTTAAGATTTTATTTATCTGACAGAGAGAGACACAGCGAGAGAGGGAACACAAGCAGTGGGAGGGGGAGAGGGAGAAGCAGGCTTCCCGCGGGGCAGGGAGCTTGATGCAGGGCTTGATCCCAGGACCCTGGGATCATGACCTGAGCCAAAGGCAGACGCTTAACGACTGAGCCACCCAGGCACGCCCAGACAGCCCTGGCTTAGACTCCTGTCTGGTTTAGGAAAACTGCTCCATAAATTTGGTTTCCTTCTCTCTTACCTTTTTTCAAATCACTATTGTTAATCTTTTGGATAGAATCCTGAAACAAGATACTGTTTTGAAAACCAGTAAGCCCCTTCCAAGAAAAGAGTGCCAAATACAACTTACCTCCGCCATGACTTTTGATGTACAGTGGCTTTTCTCTCCTCTTCTGGATTCTTAGAGAATGAAAAAGATGGAAAAGGGTTAAGAAACTATAAGACAACAGACCCTTCCAGGAGCTCAGACGAGGCCAAATCAGAGCAAACCCTGTAAGCCTGTAACCCCACCCCCACTCCTATCATCACACAAAGCAGGCGACCTTAGGGGCCCAGATGGGAGTCCTGGGAAAGAACCCCAGACTGTGGCCTCCTTCCTCCATAGGAGCCTGACTGGGTTCTTCCAGGCCCTGTATCTTACACTGAGCCCAGATAAAACACAACCTACGTGGATCCATCAGTCAAAATCCCACACTCCTGTCCTCTAAAACTGGGGGCACCGCTATGGGCCTGGATCCCCTGAGCCCTCAGCACAGGGAAGTGGAAGGAGGGTCTCCCGGGCCCAAGGTCTAGAAAACCCCGGGACAGGAGAAACAGCCCCTGGGAGGCGGCCATTCACCGCGCTGAAGAGCGAGCGGCGGTTTCGGTTGTCGGTTTCGGCTGGGATCCAGAATCCAATGGGGGCTAGAAAGGCTCGAAACGCAGGCGGGGTCTGAGATTGCCCCAGAACCCACCCACTCGCTGACCCCACTCAACGTTGACCAAGAAAGTGCAAAGGGAGGTGCCTTTCCAGTTCTGGCTCCAAAGGCAGAGTCGGCTACGCGGCCGGCTACATGGGGCTCTAACACTGGTCCGTAAAGAACCTCTCTCAGTCTACTAACCACAGCCCCACCAGCACCGGTCGCCGAGCAATGGAGGTCGGGCGCACAATCCCCGTCCGGGGAGTATCGCACGGACTTTCTGTCCAGGCAGGTCACCCAGCAGAGACACCTCGGACCTCCAGACACTGCCAGCCAGCTCCAGAGACAGCATGAAACCACTCGCCCACCCCGTGCAGGTGCACGGCTGACACCTCCCTCCCCCGAGTCAAGAGTAGAAGCCTCGACATTCCCCAACCTCCCCGACGTCCTTTACTTTTCGAGCGCGAGGACGCAGCCTAGAAATGCCGGACAACCACCCATAAGTAAGACTCCAGACAGACCCCGGCCCCGCCCCGCAGCTCCTCACCGTGCGCTTCTCCCGGGTCCTCACACTCGAGTCTGGTCGAATCCGCCCCAAACCAGTGAGTCAGGCGGCCCGCAACGCCCCGACCCCTTGCGACCGAACTCCCGCCAACTCACCACCGGCCAGCCAACTTCGGCCGGAAGTAGCAAATACCGCAGAGCCCTCAGGAAAATGTAGTCCCGGGGAGGAAAATTCTAACCAGAGCCTGGCCGGTACAAGTCTTCGCCCAGTGTCGCGTCGTGTTCCTGGCCTTCAGTGAAGGCCAGTACTGACAGCCCAATCTCGCCTGAGCATCCTCTGCGGACCTGGGCGAACCGACAGGTCCAAGCAGCAAGAGTTGGCCGCTGAGGCGTTAAAAAAAAAAAAAAAAAAGTTGTGGACCGTGGAGGCTTCTGGGAAATGTAGCCCACAGCGGAGGAAAGGGTGGGCTGGTCCGCCCGGAGCGCAACCCGAGTCCTCTAAATTAACCCGTGTGCAACAGTCCTCGCTGCACACGACGAAATGCCCAGAGGCTTCTAGCAACCGTAGTTAAAAGCCGGGAAGCAGACAGTTCAGAGTCCTCTCCAGGAGGAGCCGCGCTCTGAGAGCGGGATCAGGAGCGAACTACTGGCCGCTAACACCATGAACTAGGAGTCCTCCCGGACCGGGGCTGTTCAGCCAGCCCCACGATCCTTCCTGGTGGAGTTGGGTGCTCAAGTTTCGGCTGAGAATTCATTCCCCAGTCCCGGCGCCCCCAGAAAGCGCAGTACTCCCTTAGTCGTTACTGCTGCTGAGCAGAAGCCCGGCGTCCCGACTTTTCAACCCAATTCGGGCGGGGCCACAGGGACGCCAGGTAAGGGCCCATCCTGGAGGCGTTTGGGAAATGTAGTTTCAGCCTAACGGGTTGGGAATGTGGCAGAGGAGAACCTGAAGGAAGGGTGGCAGTCTTGAGCTCAGGATGCAGGGGTCTGAGAAGGCCACGGGGAAGGTGAAGGAGGATAAGCCTAGGTCCCGAGTAAAAATCACGGAGTACCAATACTGAACTCTATGTGCCATGCATTAGTGTTTCCAAACCTTTTCTAAGTACATAAATACAGATAGGAATGCACTTGGGTCATAAGATCTTTGGAAAGTTACACTAACATTTGTTAACAGTTAATTGCTAGAATGTGTAATTGTGATTTTTTTTTTTTTTACTTTAAGAGTATTCCCTTATATTGGGGCCATTATCATGTCCTTATGAAACATTACTCAGTTTTGTTAAAAAATAAGTAGGGTGCCTGGGTGGCTCAGTTGGTTAAGCGACTGCCTTTGGCTCAGGTCATGATCCTGGAGTCCTGAATCGAGTCCCACATCGGGCTCCCCGCTCAGCGGGGAGTCTGCTTCTCCCTCTGACCCTCTTCCCTCTCATGCTCTCTATCTCTCATTCTCTCTCTCTCAAATAAATAAATAAAATCTTTTTAAAAAAGTATAAAAAGTATGGACTCTGAAATTGATGAACTAGAAAACAAAGTGGGCCAGATTTTTTAAATAGCACAGTTTGGTTCTAAAAGATAAATGAGGGGCGCCTGGGTGGCTCGGTTATGTCTGCCTTGGGCTCAGGTCATGATCCCAGGGTCCTGGGATCCAGCCCCACTCGGGGGCTCCCTGCTCAAAGGGGAGCCTGTTTCTCCCTCTCCCTCTACTTGCTGCTCCCCCTGCTTGTGCTCTCTCTCTGTCAAATAAATAAATGCAATCTTTAAAAAAAGATAAATGAAACACAATATTCATAAACAATAAAAAAACAAAAATTAAAACAAGAACATTAGAAATGGGAAAGGTTAAACCATAAACAGAATTTAAAAGAATTTTGAGGCTGTTAGGAGCAACTCCATAACCACAGTAGAGGTAATTTAGATTTTCCAGTAAAACTGAAATTACTATTTTCTACTAAGAAGTAGAAAACCTGAACTGAATAGCTATAATAAAATTTAAATATATCTTTAAAAGTACTGTTAGAAAGATCACCAGATAGTTATTTTTAGCTACTTTTTGATTAATTTTTTAGTTTATTCAGATCCTGGGAAAAGATGGAGTGCTTTTTTATTTTTTTAAGATTTTATTTATTTATTTATTTATTTTAGGGACAGTGAGAATGTGAATTGGGGGAGGGTCAGAGGAAGAGAAAGAGAAAATCCCAAGCAGGCTCTGCACTGCTAGGCTCAATGCCAGGCTTGATCCCAGGACCCTGAGATCATGACCTGAGCCAAAATCAAGAGTCGGTTGCTGAACCAGCTGAGCCACCCAGGTGCCCCAAGATGGAATGTTTTCTAATTAATTTTGTCTAACTGGCAAAAATCTGATAAAGATAGGCCAAAAGAAAAGTACTGATTAGTTTCATTTGGATTAAAAGATAAACTGAGTTACCCTAAAATTTTCAAGAATTTATTTGAGCATACATCGACTTGAATCAGGCAGCATCAAACTGAAAGTGATAGGAGCACCCCACCAACAGGAGATAATGGAGAGGTTTTTATAGAGAAGACCCTGAGGAAAAGCAAGGAAATTATTTGATTAGCTATAACTTAAGCAGTTCGCCTTGTATGGCAAAGCTAAGGTGGCTTTTTGTTATTAATTGTTCTTAAGTTTTATTTTCTCTGATTGGGGTGCATTGATTTTGGGTTAGGTTTTGGTTTGCTTTGATAGGCTACCAGTGCATTAGAACTATTTCAGTCTAATGGCATCCTTGTTTAATTACTTTAATATTTGTGATTATAGATGCAAAAATTCCAAATAAAAGGCTGGTATCAACATGTCCTATAAAATTTGTACAGTGATTATGTCAACAGATAATGTTGGAAGAGCATTAAAAACATACAAAATGTACTGTATGAACAAGGAGAAAAAATATACATATCAATTGATTCCAATTAGATAATGTGGTAGAATAATGTTCCCACTCAAGATGTCCAAGTCCTAATCCCCAGAACCTGTGAATGACTATGTTATCTTACATGGCAACAGAGACTTTGCAGATACACTTAAATTAAGAGTTTTTGGTGAAATGAGAAAGTTATTCTATATTATCTGAGTAGATCCAGTATAATCACAAGGCTCCTTAGAGAGGAAGGCAGGAGCGTCAGAGCCAGAAAAGAACTGTGAAGACAGAAGGAAAACTTGGAATGATGTGCAATGAGTAAAGGACTATGAGCCAAGGAATACAGGCAGCTTCTAGAAGCTGGAAAAGGCAAGGAAATAGATTCTTCCCTAGAACCTATAGAAGAAATGCAGCTCTGCCAACAATTTGATTTTAGCCCATTAGATCCATTTCAGAGTTCTGACCCCAATCTCTGGGTGAAGAAATCTTCCTTCCCTCAGAGCAGGAGGATGGACTGACATGTCAGTCATCAGAAAGCCATGTTCTTGATAAATTAGTCCATCTGCCTTCCTGAGATACACACCCTCCTGCCCCAACCAGGATATTCCGCATTCCTTCTCCTGAAACTTCTTTTAGAGAAACAGGTTGAGGAACTGGTTCCCTAGTTCTCCTGTGTTAGTGGGGTCTTTGGATACATCCACAAGCAGCTCAGTGCCTTCCCACATGTATTTCTCCCATATGATAGAGTGCAGTCACCTAATAGACACATTGTCTTCAACTGTTTATTTTGAAATTTTTCAAATTTCCAGAAGCATTGAAAGAATAGTACAAAGGATTCTTATACATGCCTATCCCCTGGATTCACCAATTGTTGACAACTTACCACTTTTGATAATCTCTCTCCCCTACCATTTGAAAATAGATTCAAGTATCATGATACTTCACTACTAAATATGTCAGGAGGGTGGGGGGATGGGTTAGCCTGGTGATGGGTATTAAAGAGGGCACATTCTGCGTGGAGCACTGGGTGTTATGCACAAACAATGAATCATGGAACGCTACATCAAAAACTAATGATATAATGTATGGTGATTAACATAACAATAAAAAATTAAAAAAAATAAATATGTCAGCATATATCTCCCAAAAACAAGGGCATTTTCTTCCCACATATCACTAAACACCATATCTCACATATATTTCACTATGTACCACAAAACACAGTGTTTCACACTTATACCATTAGACACAGTAGTACATTCCATGTAACTCTAACTACAACACTATGATCAGACCCAAGGAAATGATTAATTCCATAATTCATTCATATTCAAATTTCCCTCAAATGTCCCCAAATGTCTTGTATAGGTTTTTAAATAGGACACAAAGCATTGCATTTAATGTTATGTCTCTAGTCTCTTAATCTAGAACAGTCCCTCCATTTTTTTGTTTTCTCCAGACATTGAATTTTTTTTTTTAAGAATCTAGGTTATTTGTTCTATAGAATGTCTTATATTCTGGATTGTCTAGTTATTTCCTTATGGTAAAATCCAGATAAAACACGTTTGGTAAGGATACTACACAGACAATGTTGTGTCCTCTTGCTGTATCACATCGGGGAAACATGAGGTTGTGTCATTTCACTGTTAGTGATGTTAAATTTGTTCATTTGGTTAAGGTTGTAATGGCCAGATATCTCCACTGTAAAGTTATATTTTTTTCCTTTCTAATTGGTAAGTAACCTGAGGGCTGATAACTTAGAACCATATGAATCTCCTACTTCCCAACAATCATCTGCATATTTACTATAAGGTATATATTAC